>NC_138497.1:109314430-109440404 GCF_964252035.2 Podarcis erhardii | reverse complement strand
CCAGTCAACTTCCATGGTAAGGGAGATGACAATCAGGTGAGGAGGACCTACATGGCGGCCTCCGGATGCTATGGACTGCAGTGCCCATCAGCCACATCAAGCAAAGCCAATGGCCACAGAGTATGAGAACTGTAGTCCGCAACATGTGGAGGGCACCAGGTTGGCTATCACAGTCTGCTTTACCATCCTTGAATACGTGGTTGCTGTGATAAATCTACATCCTTTCCCTCTGGCTGTCACAGGAGAACAACATTGGTATACGATAGAAAGCACTACAATCAATGCACCCTGGGGTTAACAATATCCCTCTTTCGAACCTTGAATTCATTAAAAAGGTAAAGGGACCCCTGACCATCAGGTCCAGTTGTGGCCGACTCTGGGGTTGTGGCACTGATCTCGCTTTATTGGCCGAGGGAACCGGCATACAGCTTCCAGGTCATGTGGCCAGCATGACTAAGCTGTTTACCTTCCCTATTTATCTACCTGCACTTTGACATGCTTTCGAACTGCTAGGTTGGCAGGAGCAGGGACCAAGCAACGGGAGCTCACCCCGGCACGGGGATTCGAACCACCGACTTTCAGATCAGCAAGTCCTAGGCTCTGTGGTTTAACCCACAGCGCCACCCATGTCCCTTTTGAATTCATTAATCAACCTTAAATTCATGGAGACCATAAACCTAACAGTGGCAGGTTTTTAAAGCCAGGTTAGAAGATCAACATTTACCCTACTGGTGGGGGCTGGGGGGCAGGATACTGAATAAAAATGAGAAAAACCTGAGCCATAGCAAAAGTTGCACAACATTTTTGTAGCACGTCAGTGATAGTTCTGCACAATAACACATTTCACTGCGGATCTCCCGGCATCTTGGCGTGCCCTATCGCAAGGAACAGATCTCCCAAATGGTGGGGGTACTTCCCAGGTGGGCACCTTCTCTGGCCACTGCCAGAAAAGCCTTGCTGCTTCAGGCCAAAGGGGAGGTAAGTGAGTCCAGCATCCTGTTCTCACAGCCGCCAACCAGATACTTCTAGGAAGCCTGCAAACAGGACCTGAGTACTCTCCCCACTTCTGATTCCCAGAAACTGGTATTCAGAAGCATTCTGCCTCCAGCAGTAGAGGTAGGACACAACCACTGATCACTTCACCCCTCCTCTTTCAAAGCTGTCCGAGTAGTTGAGCCATCACTACACTTTCTCTTCTATCTATCCCCAGTTGCAAACTACAATGGTTTGATGTACCACAGTGGGAACAATCATTATGCAGCATCTTCAGATTAACAAACCTGCCTTTTACTGATTGATGATGTTCATAAAAACATCACACAATATTCCTTGTCATTCGGAAGTAATCCTTTTCACATTTAATTGTGTATGCTTAATTCTATTCACAGCAAAGTGCTGATGAGGAAATCCCAAAAGCCCCCCCCCCTCTCTCTCTATATATATATAAACCCACCATATTAGATGCCAAATACAGGTTTAATGCACATCTCTACAAGTGCACAGGCAAGTCAGGATTCGATTGGATTCTTGATTTATTTTGATTTTAGTATGACTATTTCCCAGTCATGTTGCAAACTTGGGCATGGATTTCTCACATGGACTGACACTTGTGCCACAGGACTTCTCCCCTACAGTCCACACAGAGTTCTGCGGAGGGTCAGGAGAACCTTCAGGTCAGCACACAATGGGAGGGTGGGGGTCGTTCCATCTGGCAAGCTGAAACAGAACAGTCACCACAGCACCATGTTGAATTCCACCATAAGTCACAAAATGGTGCATATTTTACTTTTACTCTCCTCACCTATAAAATGGGTGCAGCATGCTCTTTAAAAAAACAACAGTGGAGCAGGTGTAGCTAGGCCAGTCTTTCCCAACCATGCTCCTCCCAGATGTTTTGAACTCAAAGCTTCCAAGGCCTTGCTGGCTGGGGCTGATGGGAATTGTAGTTCAAAACATATGGAAGGCACCAGGTTGGGGATTGCTGAGCTAGATTCTGCATGATTCAAAGGCTTGCAAGGAGTGTAGGGAAGGTGTTGAGAAACCCTTCTTGTTGCACTAGATTTGGAAAGGGAGGCTACCTGTGTGAGGAGAGGAGGGGGAAGCCCTGTTCCTCAAGTGTCAGTCCCTGTGAACGGCTTCTGTTGACAGGGAAATACCGACCCCAGGGTATCTTGCAAATATTGCCGCATTTCATACATTCAGCAGCCACAAGCAACATTGAAGTACTGGGCTGGAAGGTCAGCAACATCTGCATAAAAATGCAGCTGCACAAAAGTCCAGTCTGTGTAATTCTTACCATCTTAATAATAATAATTTAAAAAAGTGATCTTGTGACAATCTTGTGAACTGAGCCTCTGCTCCGCATTGTAGAGGGGTTGTACTGTACTGGGCTATTGCAGCAGCACTCCAGCGGAACATGTGGACTGGGGAAGGGTTTATCAACTCACAAACAGATTGAGATTGTCAGCTCCAGATTTTGAATTGCTCTTTGGCAATATACACCCTCCACAAGCTCCTACTTCCTCCATATCGTGACCCCCACCCTTCACTGCAGCAGATACAGGAGGGTTTTGTCAGAGGACCCCTCGCTGGAATGTATGGACATTTGACACCAGTCCTGATTGATCATCTTGTTTATGCGGCTCAGGGAGAGGAAGAACACTGCAAAAGCAACATGCCATTTTGGGGTGACAAAACGCCAGGAGTCAAACAGAGATTCTTTGTTTCAGTTAATTCGATGGAGTTCAATAACTATGGCTAAAGCTGGCATATGTTACGAGTGCATCTGATATCTCCAGGAGATTGCTAGGGTTCTGAAGTTTGCCTGAATTACAGTGTTTAGAAAAATGAATGCATTTGTGGCATCCGATCTCAGAAGAACAGATAGGCATGTTTTCCAAGCGGCCTTCGAAACGTGCATTCTAGTAAATTTTGTCTCCCCAAAATTTACACACAGTAAGTTAGAGAGGTTACCAAAAGACACAATTTAGTAGTGGGGGATGGAATCAAGGCAGAGGTTCAGGGGCAGGGTCTTACCTTTGGGGAATCAGCTTCAAGAGAGATTAGGTAGGGGAGCTTATAGTAGAAATGTGATAATGGAACAATTAAGTAGAAAATCATGTTAATTCAAAAGGAATGGCAATTGGGGAAATAGTGGTTAAACACAGTTGCATGTATATTCAGTTAAACGTATCAAATAGAGATGTCACCATAAAAATGGCCATCTGCTTTTACAGTTTCACAATTAATTTAAGATATAAGCTAGCCAATACTTGAATGCAACTGACACAGGGGCTTAACAGTGTCCTGCTCTCCCCTCTGCTCAGTGCACAATATATGTCTACACACACACACACACACCCCTCAGGAATCCCCAGCCAGACTTCCCTTTCGACCTGGGCTCAAACTACTAGGAAACAGCCACAGCTCAGTGGCTGCCAGTCATTGCAGACAATACTGAATTTGATGGACCAACAATCTGGCTTGATATAAAGTAGCATCCTCTGTCCCATATTGTAATGAAAAGGGGAGAGCAAGGCTCTGTCCAGCCCTAAGCAAACCTCTGGTTCTGCAGGTAACTGCACCTGCACGGGAATTAATTACGCCTTCAATAATCATTCAGTTCTTCTAAACAGTACTGCTCTGAGCAGCCAGACTTTTAGCAAGCCTCCATTTGGAAAGGGGTGTATGTGTGGCAGGAATGCAGTTGTGATTTTTATTTTTTTTACTGTAGCTAATGTGAGCTGAATATGTTGATTCATATTCTTACCCACAGAGTTGGAACAGAACAGCTACAGATGATCCTCAGTTTGCTATGGTTGGTATACATGATGTAAGCTATCTGAATCTCTCTTGTTTACAATAGCCTAGTTTGCCCTGAAAAGAGCGTGAAGACAAGCATGATCCAATAGGGACCTGTGTTGTCTGAGAAACTCACTTGTAGGCTAAGAACCACACCTACAGTCCCAATGCTGCAAATACAGTACAGTACAAAGCTAGGATTACAAATCATGTACAAGGCGCCTCCAACACAAGCTGCTGTACAATAATTAAGTTAAAAAGAGACAAGCTCTCTTATGGATCCAGAAAGACCAGAGCATTAGGAAAGGAACAGAACAGAGAATGCACTTGACAAGGATGTCAAAACGTCTTCTCTCTTTTTTTTACCAGGAGTGGGAAGATTTATTTACAGCCCACCGCTAGTAAAGTTTAGTTTAGTTAGTTAGCTATTAAATTTCTATCCTGCCCTTTCCCCCAAAGCTGCTTCCATATGGAGGAGGCATCTTTAAGTGATGGACATGAATATCTACCCAGGGACTGATCTGACCCCTTTGGCCATTCCTGCTAGTCCATATTCCCATGGTGATTCCTGCTGGCCTAAGGAGAAAAGAAAGACCATTTTGGATGACAGGTTGGCTCTGAAAGCATCTTCAGAGACCTGGGGATTCTAGAGGCTCTGCCGGTGCGGCAGCTGAGAGCATGAACTTGTGTAATGTGTGAATCCATGCACTCTCCCTTCTGCTGTGATATTATGCTATTGGCTTCCACCTACAATCCCTGAAGCAGAATGGACTGAATGTGTTCATAAGGTTCTCATTATCTGCCTTCAAAAATAAGTAGCTCAGCATTTTTATTTATTTTCTGCATCATCATCATAAATATTCTGCAGGCAACTAATTATCACTGAACTATTATGGTATAAATATAGGATAATTTTTTAAATAATAATAATAATAAACCTTTTAGAAGGAAAGCTGGACTCCTTATCCTTGGTATTGTCTGACGGTATCAACAGTGTCTTCCACACAGCTGTTTTTGACATTTCATCAGAAATATTTATTACAGATGGGTCATCTCTAGAATAGAATGAGCACACAGAGAGAGGCAACCAGAATTTATTTTCTGCAGTACTGTGCAAACAAGGAACTAAAATAAACTCACTGATCCATTTTAAAGTAGCCATAATGCAATATTTAGCCGATAATTTAGGCAATTCAGTCAATGGAGCATCAGGCTTCAAGGGAAAGGTCCATAGCTCCATGAAAAAGCATGTGGTTTGCACAGGAAGAGGTACCAGGATCAATCCCTGGCATCATACAGCTTGATTGGAAGAGACACCTGTTTGAAACTCTATAGTTACTTACAGACCAATAAATGGTTCAACCTTGATACATTGATTTAATAGTGGCTCCAGAATGCCTGTACCCCGCTTTCTCAGTTCTCTATGCACTAATACAAAGCAAACTAAGAGCTCTAGCCCAATAGAGTTTCCCTATTCATTTCAGGGGAGTAGGTAGGGCATCTATATATGTAAAGCTTATATAGATTGTAAAGCTGAGGGCAGAGGTTGCCCTGGTTTTTTTGCTGTTCTGTAAAATTCTCAGGGGGCGGGCTTTCAATTGAATAAAGGCAAAAATGCTTTAAACAAATAATGTGCAACAAAATTGGTTTTGAGATAGGTGGGTGCTATCGCCAACGGCCAAAAAGGATCTTTTAAAGATACAGTGCAAACTAAGACCCAAAACGGATGTGATGTAGACGATCTGTGATCGGTCTCTCAATGTATTTATTTTTTAATTTTAAAGCGACTGCAGACATCTTCCAAATTAGAAAAAGAGCAACAATGCTGGCAGTTCCCCCCCCCCCCAAATTAATATACCACTACCACCAGAAGATGCTTTTAATCCTGCTGGCACAAAAAGGGAAGTATCTGCAGTCCTATTTTTCCAGAAAGAGAATTTTGATCAGGGACAATTTTGTATCTTAGTGGTTTACCTGTAATGCGCATCTAGTGGTAACTGAACTGTGCCTTCCTCTTCCATCGCTAACATGCTTTGCTCTTCCTAGAGTGGGGAAAAACACAATAATTTAGACAGGAACAAACACGACTCTGCTGTAATAGTTTCCACACACTTATAGATTCAGTAACAAGAAGGGAAAACAAGGTAATATCTTCTCTCTCTCTTCCGCCTCCCAAATTGTTTTACTCAAATTTTCCATAGGATGGCATCTTTCCTGTTAACTATTTTGTGAGTAAAAATCAGGGCACTCTGTTTAAAGGGCAGTACCAAAGAGGAAGCTAATTTTCATGGTGGAAAATTGTATTCTCTAGGAAGGAAGCAAGATAGCTAGTTCCTCACGGTGTGAGTTCACCTGTGGAGTTACAAAGGCCTAAATGGCTTGGGATCCAAGTAATAATTTTAATAATAATAATTTTATTATTTGTACCCCGCCCAGCTGACCCTATGGCCAACTGGGTAGCAAAGACCCACACAGATGTGATAGTTGCGCATATACTACAACTGTGTATACAACCCCCCCAAGCTGAAAAGGATTTCTTTACTCCTTCTCTAGAGGCTCTTAGTACAGAAGCTACATCTTCACTCTATGTTCCAAGTGCCCATTGGCAGGCAATGGCAGTACGATGAAACTGGCCTCAGAATATTTAGAATTAAAATATGGACCAGTGGCAGAACAGACTAGCCTACCCCACAGGTTGTTGTGAGGATGAAATGGGGAGGAAGAGAACTATGTATGTCACCTCACACACCCCTTGAGGAAATTATGGGATACAAATGCAATCAATCAACAGACTGTGAATAAATATAATTTCTTGTCTTGACGCTGACTGCTCATCACAGATGGGATTTTCCTCTCTTATGTTGAAAAGCAACTTGCAAAATTAAAATCTTGATCCAATCCAACCAGCACCTTTAAAATATCCTGTCAGCTTCATTTCTATTTGTACAAAGAGCCCATTTCTATTTTTAAAGCCAGCATAAATGGTGACTTTCCAATTACATCCCAGAGGCGCCGCTTCATATATTTATTTATTTTTATTCCTAGTTAATTTTGTCATTTACAGGCTTCACAGCTTCCCAGGATTTTGACAGCTGAACAGGTTTAATAATAGCCTCAAATATTTAGCAACACCATATTATGTAATAATAATAATAATAATAATAACCCCTCGAAAAAGACAGCGACTGAAAATAAAAGTAGATTTTATTTATTTATATATATTTTTAAAAGGTGTGCATTCCTAGTTTTGTTTTTCTGTCACCATTCAGGTCTAAAAACAAAACACACAAAAAAGGGATGCATAAGAAGAAATCAGACTGAAAAGCAAAGGACTCCTGCGACGATTGCGAAAAACACACCTGTCTCCCTTGAGTCGCTTCTGCATTATGAGAGACAGAACACATCACTTGGGAGAAAGCCCTATCTGGCTGTGCCGTGGGGGAAAGGATGCACAACCGAATCAAATTCCAGAAGGAAAAGGTGGATGGAGAGTAGGAAGAGGGCAAGTCATTACACGCTGCAAAGCCCTTATTCCCCTATTCTTGATGTCCAGGCCTGCCCTCCACTACACACAGGTTATTGGGGTCACTAATGACATAACGCTCCTAGAAAGTGATTAACTATGGGTGGTGGGTTCAGTGGAGCAGGAATGCAAGCTGGGGTGAGTTGGCTGGCTGCCTCTCCAGTACCTTTCTCCTCCCTGAGTAGCGATGATTATCATCTGGTATCTGCTAGTGTTGTAAGCCTGGGCAAGGAGGTTGGAAGACGGGTGTGGCCTGGCATACGATCCCATTTATTTGGCAGGGTAGGCTTGGTAGGCAGAATCCCGGACTTCTGCTTGCACACTGAGATATCACCTTCCTTCTTTTCCCTTACTCCTGCAACCCCACATGAGCAGATTTTGAGGGCATGCAGGGGGAGGAGAGGAAGGCAAAGTCCTACTGAGCAATCAGAAGACCGCTCTGCTCATGCAAGGATAGCGCAGGATACAACTCAGTCGTTTCAAAGATGTCTGCATGCGCATCTGAGCATGGGTTAAAACTTTGCTTCTGTGGGCAAGGTTCCCACAGACACTTAGATTTGCTATATGAAAGCATTCTCATATTTCACAGAGATAATAATAATAATAATAATAATAATAATAATAATAATAATAATTTATTATTTATACCCCACCCATTTGGTTGGGCTTCCAACAAAATATTAAAATACATTAAAAGCTTCCCTAAACAGGGCTGCCTTCAGATGTCCTCTAAAATTCTGGTAGTTGTTGTTCTCTTTGACATCTGATAAGCATAGGCTGTAAATTTCATGCTGTATTCATTTGATCAAGTGTGAACAGAAAGAAAGAAAGAAAGAAAGAAAGAAAGAAAGAAAGAAAGAAAGAAAGAAAGAAAGCTTACCTCTTTTTCAGCATCCTCCAACTTCTTTTTCTTGCTCTCTGGCATCAAATCATCCAACCAGCTGAGCTCCCGTTTCGTGAAAAATAAGTCCATGAGTTTTCTAACAAACACCAGGGCCAAGACCTGTTCAAAGATATTTATAATATGGACAGCTGCAAAAGGTATGCTTCTTAAAAGACAAAGTCCAAAAGAAACAGACCTAATCCTAAAATGGCAAAATTTGTGGGTACAAGACTAAAGTAACACCGCTAGGGTTGTCGTATGTCTGGAATTTCCCAGACATATCCGGAATACTGCAGTCGGCAGCAGTGTCTGGCCAGAAATCGGGAAAATGTCCGGGAAAATCCGGAGATATAGCAACCCATGTGAGCAGTGTCATTTTTGACCATTTCCCATAAAAATAGCTCAAAAACGTCAATTTCTTTTTTGCCAACTTTGGAAAAAAAAAAAAAAAGGCTTAAGAACTTTTCTCTCCGGATTTTCACTGTTTGAAATATTGCAATTCTTAACCGCACTGAGTTCAAAAGCAGTTTTACATTAGTATTATTTTATTTTAAATTCATGTATTGAATTACATCTGCAAATTTTTATTTTTTAATGGTCCTGACTTCTTATATTTTGCCTCAGTGACCCATCTGGCTAAAGATGGCCTTGAATGAGAGCTGATAGTTTAAACAAAACCCAGAGGAATGAAACAATGTTTTTTAGCAGGGGAGCCTAAGTATGGGAATATAACAACCAGAACACCAGACAATATGGTCATCTTCTCTTTTTTCTGGTCCATTCTGCCTTTTTTCCAGCCCCATGCTCACAGAAGCAAAACAGGAGACAAAAATCATGTCCATGGCTGATAGGTCTAAAAAAAAAGTCTTGATAGTTTCTGGGCAGACTTGAGCCATTTATTTTTATGAGGTGAAAATAAAACACCACTGTCTAGTAGGTACAGTGCAAAGATTCCTATCTGAGCAAGGGCCAAAGTGTTTTTTCCTTTACATAGGCAAGCCTATTTTAATCTGGTAAAGGCACTGATTCAATTTGGAGGTGAACAGTAATGATAATGTGCTTTTATCTAGATTAGCCTATTTTGAACTAGCAATTATTTAAGAGAAACTTGGGATTTGCAGTTTTTTAAAAAGCAAAAAATCCTCTTAGTTGAAGATAAGCAGGTCTGGGTCTGATCAGTGCATAGCACCGCGTTCTTATTTATCCTGCAAAATAAAGTGGGATAATTAAGAACCTCTTGATAAATAGCTTCCAACCATCTCCATGGACTTTCACCCCTAAAGGGCACCTTTTGACTCTCTGTAAGCTTAGTTAATATCAGTTATTCAATTTTGCTTTTATGGATTGCCTGGACCTTCTAGACTCCGGAAAACAGATCCATACCATCATAGGAAAGACAATGGCAGCTCTTGAAGCCTTGATAACCCACAGCAGCACAAGACAGCTCAGCTGGATGACGGTGAAGAGATGGACTTTTCGGAGAGGGACATGCCTCAGGTAGATGAAGTCAGGCTGGTGTTTGGCAGGCATCCAGAATAACTTGATTCTGTCAAAAAGCTGAGAAAGGAAAAGAAATTCGGGAGGCAAGAGTCATTCCTCTACAGACCCTCTACAGATGAAATATTTAAAAGACCAAGGATAAATGGCTGTAACAAAGGGAATTCAGAAGGTAAAGACACAAGCAGTGCTGCTATAGCCATCTTCAGGACACCACATTAATTCTCTGTGTTGAGCTGCCCCATCCTCCTCTCATCACATACAATGAATATCCCCAAGGTCACAAGCACAACATGAGCATCTGCAGAGGCAGCCTTTGCACATACAACTGTAGCATGAGGGCTACTGTGTGACCTAAGGGTGTTTCGGGGGCCCAGAAGCCTCCACACAAACATCTGTATGCAAGAAGGTCCCATCTCTGCAGGTGGCTGTGCTAGAGACACAAATGTCCTGGGCAGGACTACTCAGCCCTACTCCTGGCTCCTGCGTTGCCGTACATGGAAGCAACAACACCTGAATTGAATAACACAACCAACACCGGCAAGAGGATGTGTGCAAGTGAACCAGCTACACAAGTGTTGTGCAACCATGATTCAGTTCCGCATTAGGCTGCTTAAGGATAGCCTGCGGTTTTAAATAGCAAACATGATGTGTTAGTGTTTGTATTGTATTTGCACTATAAATGTATTTCACAAAGAATAAATGGTATTGGGGCAGTTGGAAGTTGCTTGGTTGTTCTGTTTGTTCTGTCTTTGTGAATGTGAGAGGTGTGGGGACTTCATGCAGATGCTCTCTGGAGGACGCTGTGAGGACAGGCAAGCTATGGATTATAAGTTATGCACTGCCACAAATGAGTTTTGAAAGAAAAAAAGACTAAGCCCTCTCTTGGGCTCAAGGGAGAGAAACGCATTGCATTCATTAATGTATACATAAATAATATTTGTTCAACTGTTGCCAAACTGAGAAGTTAAATATTTGTCTTCAACTATTTGTGTAAGGCATATATTTTTATCACAAATAGCTAACATGATGCACATAGGTGTAAAACAGCGGCAGGCAGTCATGTAGGCAAGTGTGCACCATGGCAAGTCCAAATTATTGTGCCACTGAAGTAGATGCTACAGTAAGTGCGCATGGCTTCATTGACCAATGCAGTGGCTTGGCCTGTAGTTTAATGAACAGCATGTGGTGTTCAGTATCAAAAAGGCAGCCCAGCAAGCAGGACGGTAAGCCTAGCTCTGTGCCAGATGCAGATGATGGCTACTGAGGGGGCACGCCGCAAATTCCTGCTGCCAGACACTGAAAGTTGCAGGGCTGCATTTCGTATTGGTTGCACCTTTCCAATATCTCTGTGAAACTCAGCAATGTGTATAATGCAAGCAAGGGGCAAATGAAAGCCATAACAAGAGCCACACAAAAAATATTTCACTAACCTGAATTCCTTTTAGAGAAGAGGCACCCATGTAAAGAAATACACCATAAAGCACTGGCATAGGGATAAACTGGAAAGAGGAGAAAGAAGGTCAAAATCAAAAACTGGGTCTCACTTCACTGGCAGATAAGACAGGCAGAAAAGGCTTTTGACGAAGGCAATTGACTACCAGGGTCTCATACGGGAAGGAGGGTTTGATGGTGAATTTTCACTGCTTCATCTGCACCCAGCAGTGACTACACACATCCTGGTTTGGGAGGGGGGTGTCTTCAGACTTTCTGAACTTCAGTCCCTGTTCTTTTCCTAAATTCTTCTGTCCACACCAACCCAGCACCAATTGCATGTTCCACATCAGTATAGTAGCAGGCATGCAACCTACTACTAAAAGCACGGATCTGCGGATTTGGACATTAATCCAACACTAGCATTACCTGTGGAATATGAAAAGCTCTTCCTGACATTCCCCTTAAAAGCTGGCCTGTCCTTACCTTCAAATCAATGTAGAAGCCAGCTCACCCTGGCTTCTACATTGACAACATCAAAACAAAGTATTTGTTTGTCTCTGCATTAGATTTCCCTCAACCAGACCCTACCTTCCTGCCATATGGTGTTCAGGGCTTGTAACAGCAATAAAAAACAAAGTAAAATGCATAATAACAATCAAAAACATAAGAATGCCTGCTTATTACTTGACCATTAAAAAGCTGGCAGATCCCATCTGCAGGTGGACTGTTTCTGTTGTTGTTCATGTGGAGCACTAACACATCAGTCTATGAAAATGCCTTCCACTGAGTCAGACTATTAGCCTATCCAGTCCAGTATGCCCCACTCCAAAGAACAACAGCTCCCCAAAATCTCATGCAGAGCTCTTTCCCATCACCTGCAGTCTGAGATCCAATTTTTCGGTTTGTTTGTTTGTTTTCGTAAACTGGGGAAGCCAAGCATTGAACCTGGGCTCCTTGGTGTGTGATCTGTGGGGTGGACTGGATAGCTCAGTTTGTTTGAGGCTTTCTTGTATTAGACAATAAGAACCTTACCCAGCACTGCATCAAGACACATACACCCACACATTAAAAAAACAAGAACATCTGTGCTAGAATTTAAATCCTTAGTAGTGCTATTTACTTTCCCCTTGGTTTCCCCCCCCCCAAAGCATGAGCCTACCTTAAGAATTCGGGTCAGAAAAACGGATGAGCCCATCAGGATGAATATCATGAGTCCCGTGACCCGCTGCTCACGGATGCCAAGGAATTTCGGCTGCTCTCCTGGAGCAGAGCACTCCGACTCCAGCTTCAAGCTGTTCACATGAGAGATGGAGAGAACGGTGGCGGCAACAAACCACGGCAGGCCCATGAGGGAGCACACGCCCAGCATGAGAGCCACCATCAGCAGGTCCAGGTGATAGCCGCAGCCCTTCTGTTGAAGGCAATAAACCAAAGAAGAAGAAGAAGAAGAAGAAGAAGAAGAAGAAGAAGAAGAAGAAGAAGAAGAAGAAGAGGAGTTTGAATTTGATATCCCGCTTTATCACTACCCAAAGGAGTCTCAAAGCGGCTAACATTCTCCTTTCCCTTCCTCCCCCACAACAAACACTCTGTGAGGTGAGTGGGGCTGAGAGACTTCAGAGAAGTGTGACTAGCCCAAGGTCACCCAGCAGCTGCATGTGAGGAGCGGAGACACGAACTCGGTTCACCAGATTACAAGTCTACCGCTCTTAACCACTAGATCACACTGGCAATAAGCAACATTGCTAGGGCAGAAGCCGGCACCCTGCATGACCCTTCTGAACAGCCGGCAGCCCCAATTAGCAGCTAGTCTAATGATGCATGCAAAAAGTACGTGAACTGTTAGGCAATGGCTGTGCTGCTGCAGGTTACCTTTGTTCTTCAGCCTTGCTTGTGGTATAACATACGTGGTTGGATTTGAGCCTTTCTTGTATTAGGCAGACACTTCTGCTTCAATTCAAGGCTTTACATTTGTGAGACTGCTCTGGTGAACATCGAGAGCTCCCTTACCTGAGAGGCTGTCCTATTCATTTCAATGGAGCTGTTTATATTCCTGCCAAACGCACCCAAACAAGTTCCATGCATCGAAAGGCGCTTGCTGGATTATTGGCCTATGAACTCATTCTTAAGTCGCTTTCACCCTGGCCCTACGATGGCTTACAAAATTTTGAAATGCAGCAGAAGAAATTCAAAACAGAGTCCAAGTTCCGGTTAGGGACAACACACTCAGATCTGTCCTCTATGGATGCATTGTGTAGAGCTGGGAAATAGCATGTTAAAAGCCTTTTTGCCATAGCTTGGTCATCGGCACCATAGCAGCAGAAAGAGGGGTAATTTTTTTAATTATTACTATTAGTAATAATAGTAGTATAATACCACCCTGAATCCAAAGTTCCCAGGGCAATTCAAAACAGATTACACAGCCAGCACAGGACAAAAGCATCCAAGATGTATAAACGCAGGGACAAGCCATGCCCTCATAGCCACTTCAAGGAGCTGGTGCCTCACAGAATGTGCAATCTGTACTTCTTTTAAACATCTGGCCTTATGCCTGCTGACTTTTCCAAAAGTCAAAAGGGGTGAAATTGCTGTTAAGTGCAAGTACGCTGCTTCCAACAGTGTCTGGGTTTAAGCTTTCCTCACATTCGCGTAGAAGCCTGAGGAAAGTGACATATGGGAGAGGAAGGAGGCATGGCAACAGGTGATGATGCTACATCAGACCCGAGCAAGGGAAAAAAAATATATGAATATGCAGCAAAGCAAGAGGGCAGCCAGGAAGACCATCTGACTCCCACATGCCACTGCTGAAATGAAAAGGGGGGGGGGGCACATTCTAAAGCTTGGCAGGAACTCCCTGCATCTGTCAAGTTAACCGCACAAAACACTGTGGATTGACACAAGGAGCCTGACTGACAAAGAGGGCAGGGGAGGGAGGGAGGGAGGGAGGGAAGTAACCCACAGGGGGGGGGGACCATTCACAGCAACCAAGAAGTTGCAGTGTGAAAAAGAGGCTGAAAATGCATTTGTAATGACTGTGTTGCCGTTTCCCAAAGAGTCAAAGAAGCTGAAAAATCTGGGCACACATGCGGACAAGCTGGTTCCTGAAACTTCTTCCAACCTTTTTTTTTTTTTTTTGGGGTCCGAAAAGTGATGAACCTTGTTTCATTCCCCCACCCCCCATCTGTTGGAAGGGTTCCACTGCAAATGTGTCTTTTTGGAACCCAGCAATCCTAAGCGCTCAACTGCTGCAGTTTTCCACAAAGGGAGTAAAAAGGATGGAAAAGACAGTTGTGTGGAAAGTTGGAAGACGCTAGAAAACTTTCAGCTTTGGCAAGACAGGAGGCGGGTAGGAAAACACCGAGGAAAGACTAGCACATTTATTGTGGCGTGAGCCTACAACACCAGGTGCCTTTATCGCAATTACATTGTGTTTATGAATTAGCCGCTTGTCTTGTGGCTAGTTTCCAGGTGATCAGTTAGGAAAGTTTTTATAAAACAGGAAAAGATGGGGATCTCGCTTCTATTATTATTTATTTATTTAGTACAGGCCATCAGAACCAATCTCAGGGCAGGGCACAAAAGAAATTAAAAGTCAGTCCGTCACATATAAGAGAATCACTTAACAAGAAGGAAGCAGATACAATTAAGCTGTAAAGGACAACCCTAGGGTCAAAGCTATGACTTTCAGTCAGTAAGCTAAAGCCACTCCCGACCTAAAGAGGGGGTGGAGTTGCGGGCTCACGCCCCCATCAGCAATCTCGCGGGGCTGGCGTCAGCCCCGCGAGAAGCAGGGATTCCCCAACTCATTAATATTCACCGCCCACAGCGGCAGCCAATCGGCTGGCGCTGGGGGCGGGATTCCCAGGGTTCACTTAAGGTCGGGGCAGCCGTGGCTCGCCCCCTTTTCGTCCCGGAGCAGTAGCGGTTTCCCACCCACCCGCCCTCTAGGTTTGCATCTGGACTTTGCTATGGGCTTCGGCTGGTCACCGTAAGGGGCCTGGTAGGAATTTTTCCATTTGGCTAATTGGCTGGATTTTGAAGCCACTTGGTTTTTTCGCCTACCTCGTAGCAAAACGTCACAACTCCTGGTTTTGGCGGTTAGGCATTGGCAGGGGTATTGTTATGGAAATGAGGTTGGGGGGGAGGAAAGCCATCACCTCCCCCAAAGCTTGAAGGGTAGTTCGTTAAAGGACTCCGGGGGGCGTCGCCTCGTCCGAAACCTACGGAGGCTAGGGCCTAAAGCGCGCCCCCGAGCGGTAACCCCCTGGGGAGCACCCCAGGGATGTGCATCTCGGGTGGCTCCCCTTGTTGGTGCTTAACCCTTCCCGGTTAGACCGGATAGTCTGGTAGGGCCAATGCCTAAAGCCAATACCGCTCTTTCCTGTAATCAATAAAGTTGTGGCCATTTCCGCCCATTAACCTTTAATTCTGTGTCCGGTGTCTTTATTTACTTCATCTTTGGGATGGGGCGGGAATTGCCACGCAATGAAAATTAACACCCTACACCAAATTACAAATGAAGAAGGCTGGAGACCAGCATTCTTTTCTTAGGAGAGCAGTTTAAAAGAGAGTATTGCTTGTGTTTCGAGTGCTAATTACACTGTTAGCGTTCATGAACAGGTCTTGTGGGCTTTAGCATTGCAAAAAATTACAAAACCTGTATGACAATGGTGGAACAGTATATCTGCGCCCCATGGGAAACAAAGCCTTCTTAAAACTACCTTTGCATCTTTTCAAAACCCTCATTTGCATCCAGCCTATCGCAGAAATGTGCAAGCTCCTATCTTCTGTGGATATTCACAAGCCTGAATTACATGATATGGCAATACGGTCATACTTTTTTAATATATCCGCAGTTTCTTATTCCCTGCATTTTCAGTTGCCTGCATCATATGCCTGGGACTTCTGCAAGTTCCCTCCTATACATTCAAGTTAACGAAGGTTTGGCATTTCCTGACATACATCAAACTGTTTGCACAGAAACACACACATTTCACATTAGACAGGGAAAAGTGTGAAAATATCTGTATTCTAAATGCCTTTCTAAAACAAAAACAAAAAAACTGCATTTTTGGAGGGGGGGGGACTTGCATTGAAAAAAATGATGGAATGCTAACCAGAAAGATGAAAACAGCTTTTGCACTTTACCTTTAGTTTATGTTCTTTTCTGTTTATAATAACAGCTGTAATCTGCTGGTCCATAAATATCAGAATAGTACAAAGCAGAGCCGGGATTAGCGCAGCCAGCACCGTCCACCAAGGATTGGTCCCCAAAGGCGAAATGAACCAGCCACGGTCATCTCTGGTGGGCTAAAAGAAGAAGAGCAAATTTCAGGATGGGCGGTGGGGCGGGGTTATTTCATCACTGTGGAGGCCTGCAGAATAATATCACCTACTGTAAACATTCAAAATCCAAGGCAAGATGCTGCTTTAGGAAGGACACATAAAATATCAAATATGATAAATGGAAGTGGCAACCCTAAAATTCCTTACAAGACAGAGGATCACACTTGTTAATGTTGCAAGAGCCCTGGAGGCCTAATGAGGAAACAACTGGGAATTGAGGAGGGGTAAAACACACTTATTAAACTAACCCAGGGTTTCCCAAACTTGGGTCTCCAGCGGATTTTGGACTACAGTTCCCATCATCCCTAACCATTGGTCCTGCTAAATAGGGTTTGCCATATGTCCTCTTTTTCCAGGCCATGTCCTCTTTTTCATGGGTATAGTCTTCATAGCAAACCATAGTTAAAAGCAAAAGTCGGCAAATGTGTCCTCTTTTTTGCTCTTCAATATATGGCAACTCTAGATGGAAGGTCTCCAGCTGCTTTTGGACTACAAGTTTGGGTGAAACTTGAACTGACCTATTCTTATTAAAGGTAAAGGACCCCTGACCATTAGGTCCAGTCATGACCGACTCTGGGGTTGCGGCGCTCATCTCGCTTTGTTGGCCGAGGGAGCCGGCGTACAGCTTCTGGGTCATGTGGCCAGCATGACTAAGGCGCTTCTGGCGAACCAGAGCAGCGCATGGAAACACTGTTTACCTTCCCGCCTGAGCGGTACCTATTTATCTACTTGCACTTTGACATGCTTTTGAACTGCTAGGTTGGCAGGAGCAGGGACCGAGCAACGGGAGCTCACCCCGTCGCGGGGATTCAAACCACCGACCTTCTGATAAGCAACAACAACAGCTGGTTTGAAAACATATTTGTTGTGGCAAATTTCACTTTTCACACCAAGCCAGGTACAACCGGTGTCAGGAATTACCTTGAAAGCATTGGGAACTTGGAGCTTTGGTGATGGGATCCCAAGGGCATAGTCGACTAAAACCATGGACAGGATGGTGAGAAAGACGGCAAAGTCACTCACTACAGACCGCACCTGGAAACATTGAGCCAATGTCAGTGACAGCAGAGAGACATTTTTAATACAGACACACACATATACACTGGTGGTAGAAGATTTGCATGCACATCCCTTTATGAGCACAATTAAGATATGGCGCACAGGCCAAATCTGTGCGCCCAGTTTCTTGCAACCAAGTCATTTCATCTGGGCGAACTGCATCACTCTATGGTGTTACCCAGCTGCTATGCAAAAAATAATCAAAGGCCTGTATTCTTTAGGACAATGCTAGTTGTTCTTTCTGGAGAGAAACCCTGGCTGAGAAATCAGTAACAAAACTCAGCCAGGTGCTGCTGATTGATAACAGCACACCGAATAATTTACCGAGACTGTCTTCTAAGTAAGGAACAGGAAGCTTTCTCCTGTCTCTGTCTGCCATTTTAAAAAAATCAGCGCAGGCCCACAGAACGGCCGGACATTTTGACATTTGGCTCCAGGGGCCAAAAAATGCCTAAAGCCAACCTGTTAATTTGGAGTAGATTTCTCCTCTGACAATCACGGTCTGTCATACACATTTACATTTCTAACCGAACTGAGTCTATTGTGCTTGATGTATTCTGCTGCAAACTGCTCCGTTTCAATCTAAACAAAGTGGCAAGAATCAAACCTTCTGCATATCCTCCCTCATATTGCAAGTATTAAAGTTCTTTTTTTTGGGGGGGGGGGGATGCTACGACACAGTATATCAGTGCAATCTCAGTGCTGCTGACGAGTTCAGTTTTTTATTTCTGTTGAGGTAGACTTGTATCCTGCATTTGCAAAACAATTAAAAAATAATAATATTCAAGTTACCTTGGTCGGGAAGTATCGACTGGTTTTGAACTGCTTAAGCGTGGATGACAGTGTCACTGTAGAAAAGAATAAGATGACTGACCAGAAGAGGACATCTGGGACGTAAGGACCATGGTGTCCACAGGCGTGTCCTACAAATGCCCCTTGCCAGTCCTTACATTCCTAACATGGAAAGCAAAAGCACATTTTTATATCCTTGCAACTGATCCTATTCACAGAGAAACAAAAGACTGGTCTGCACATTCCATTATGACTACTGACCTGAAAGGTTTTCAACTTATCTGTCCAAATCCTGACACCTAAGGCAACTTCATACGTTACATTTTTAAGGAAGGAATAGGCAAATGTGGTACCGTCCAAATATTGTTGGACTACAACTCCCATCATCCCTGGCCATTGGCCACGCTAGCTGGGCTGATGGGAGCTGAAGTCAACAACATCTGGTGGGCAACATATTGGTCACCCTGCAAGGAATATGTGGAAGATGTTTAAGTTGTGCACCTAAGAATAGCGGAACACAGCATAATCTACAGAGGTAGCTTTACCACGAAGAAATGTGGCTTCCATCTTTGTATGCCTTTTTAAAAATGGTCCACAGTAAGGAATAGCATTTACACTATTGCCGTCAGCTGCAAAAATGTCTAAGCAAAATGGGTTAATTTGTGCATGTTTGAAAACATATGTATCATGCTAGAGAACACTCCTCAGATATCCAGGAATGGTTAAACCGCTCTATTTAGCACATATCTGACAGAATACCAAAGTTTGTTGTTACATAGTGTCCCAACATTTCACAGGAAGCACTGTGCCATTCCATTCTTCGTGTCTGGAAGTGCTGAAAAACGGATAAAGCTAGCATTTACATTAAAATTAAAAGCACCTCTGATCCACAGAAGCTAAGCCAAAGGCAATCAAAAACAGTAATAACATGACCTGTCTATATTAGTAAATTCTTTGACATGAAATACACAGCTACTTATAGAGGCTGGAACATGCATGGTATGTGCGCTCAAAACTTTCACCATAATCTCAAACTACCACAATCATTGGCCTGCTTCAGATGCTCAAGATGCATGTAGTCTTTCTTGGCTACTAAGCTATGGTATAGCATATGTAGATATCAGAAACCTCAAAGCTTAAGCAAGTGTTCACTAAAAACAACCTCAAATACAGATCTCAATAGTTCTGTGATATTTTCCATATCACACAGGGCCCCCAATCACAACTGTTATGGTTGCCATACATCTGGACATTTCCCATAAATATATTTTGGGGCGTTTTTGTACACAAAACACACACCTCACTTTTATTGTCTCCTGCCCCAACCCCCAATGCTTACAATAGCACAGCCTTTTTGACTGGTTCTATTCTCTCTCTCATTATGTTGGTGAATTACATTTCAATATAGTGGTCCCCCCCCCCCCCGTTCATCTGCAACTAATTGACGATTTTAGAGGAAAATAGTTAAAAATGAAGGTTTATATGAATAACGTGCCCACTTCATGCAGGAACAGTTGGGTGTAATTCACAGATAAACTCCTGAAACCACTTTATCTAAATTAGTGCTGCGTAAATAAGAGTTTGGAGATCATTGCCCAAATCTGATGTTATGTAAAACATCAGCTCAGAGGATTCAAACTATTCCTTCTATAATGTGAAGAAACAGTTTCCTTTTGCCACAAGGTGGCAATAGACTCCACAAAATTGTTTGCATTCAGGCTGAAACAAACTTGATTGCAGAGGGAGCTGTTTATGATCAAATTTGGCACCCAGAAGAAGCAAAATTTGGGGGCATGGGTCCAAAGAACTATGAATTGTGCTTCGGGCTTCTTTCCACAGACAGAACTTGCTGGAACTGAATTCTGGCACCTCTCAGGTGGGCACTATTGCCATTATTAGAGAACAAGGGAGGCGTTCAGGCTGAGTTCCAGCACCTCTTTTTCTAGAAAAACAGAACTGATTGCATAAAACATGGCCTCGGAGGTCTGCTCCGAAGGGAACGTGGACCTTGGGGTGAAATAATTTTCCATTCCCTGCCTGGGTGTCTCTGCATTGAGGTTCTCCTTCTCTTCCTCTGGCTGAACTGATGATTGGCAGGGAGGTGAAGACATATCCCCTCTCTAGCAGGCGCCATGAGCACCTCTAATTTGGATCCCTTTCCACACATGCAAGTGGAGTGCATGGGATTCCCTGCCACAGATTGTTCATGTAAGGATTTTCATTCCATGCTCTGAGGTCACACGAATAAATGAATACGTGCTAGATTGGGCCAGTGTGAGTGAATAAATGTGAACCTTAACACCAAGCGGTTGACTAGTCAATGACAAACAAACCATCTGGAGGGCTTTTGTTTTTATATGTTTCAACCTCGACATTTTCTGTCAGTCTTGGGCTTTAAAGGCTAGAGCACGCCAAATCTGTTATGATTACAAAAGCTTTTCAGGAGCTTCTCTTGTAAGCCTGTTGTTTTTCCAATGAGAGGAAAACAACAAGCCCATATTTAAAACTGCGACTGCAAGTTTTAATCAATATAGTAGGTATACTGACCAATGAAAGCTTGGGGGCAATTTTTTATCCATTGGTCTGAGGCTGAGGGACACAATTCGACACGAGGTCTGCAGGGGAAAAGGCCCTTTTCGTTGTACCCCTGCTAAATAAAGCCTGGGTTACTGGAAATTTTTGGTGGTAGCACCAGTTGTGGAATAATCTTCCCTCTGAGGTGGGCAGCTGCCAACAATGGCTAGCTTTCAGGACCTTTTCCACCAGGCCGGCCTTTTTTTTGAGGGAAGATATATACACAAAGGTAGAACTTGAATTTTAGATGTTTTGATGTTTTTCATGACAGCTTTATACAATTTTACATGTGACTTGCCCTGCGATCTTTTTTTGAGGAGGTGAGATATGATTTTTTTAGATATAAAACAAGAACGGTATTTATTATTATTTTTTAACATTTTGGGGGGAAGCTGTTTTGGCTCCAGCATTGCTCCAAATAATGAGTGAAGAAGAAAGTAGTAAAGACAAAATTTTCTTTTTATAACCAACAGTCAGTTTCATTTAACAGACTGCAAATACCCACGTTATTTAAAAAAAAGAAAGAAATTCATATTGAAATTTGCTAGTGTAGCAATGCATTTAAATGCCATTGATACCTCATTTGATGGTTAGCTAACAGCGCAATCCTATACAGGTTTACTCAGAAGCAAGACTCATTGCACTTAGTGTGACTTAATCCCAGGTAAGAACTGGGGCCTAAAAGTATTAGGGAAAAGGCCAAAGTTCAGTGGTAGTGTACATGCTATGCATTTAAGAGGTCTCTGCTTCAACCTCCACCATGCTGAGAAAGGGCTGGGCAAGACCTCCATCCAAAAACACAGAGAACTGCACTTGGCATAGGCCATAATGAATTAGATCGACAAATGCAAAAGGGAACATTTTAAACAAAAATGATAAAACATCTCTAGTGTTGATTTTTAAAGCTTTATTTTAGCAGGAAAAAATACATATTTCCCAGGTTCTATTGCATATATATATATATATATATATAATCAACAGCATCTTCATTCTAGCCTAAATAAATTAGAAAAAGCTAGCAGGGCTTTATAAACTCTGAAAAAATAACCATCAACTTCCATAAAAGGAACAGCATTGTCCTAATGCGAACAATATGTATTTGTGAGCTATTTTACAACATGGGTGACAGCTTGGGTTTTAAAGTTGTTTCCATGTTGCAGCTTTCTGTTCTGGACTGGAATGTTTTGCTGCTGCTATATTAGTTCAATGTATGTTATTTTTGTGTATATTTTACATTATCATTATCATTATTATTATTATTATTAGAAGAAAACAAAGCAAAACATGTTATCTTCAATGGAAGATACGTTCTATTTTCTTCTAACAGTATGGTGATTATGTTTCCTTTGTATATCATGTTACAAGATTCCAATTTTTTAAGCATCCCTAACACAAAATAGGCTATTTATATCCTAGCTAGATTTGTTGCTGAATTTTGAGTAATGTGAAATTCTAAGGTGTTTTTGGGGTTTTGTTTTTTTCTAAGGTGACATTTCTGGGGAACCTCAAGGGAAATCAACAGAAAATTTCTCAGCAGAACCCTCCCTTTCTTTGCTGTCATTCATCTGAAGTTACATTAATGCAGGATAAGTCACGTCGATATGTGCGGTAGGTGTGGGGAATCTGGGAGCTAAAGAATAAACTCTCCAAACAGTCAAAGAAACTGATAAGAGCGGAACCCTCGTGGACACCGAATTTTGCCTAGAATGAAGTTTCAAGGCAAGTGTGGAGAGCACAAGGAATTTCAATGAGGCAAGCAAGAATTCCCCGTGGGGATTCTAAACATCCCTAATCCTGACATCTCAGATTATCTATAGTATCACAAGGATTATTCATTTATTATTTTGCATTTAAACTTCAGATATGTGAAAAGGCAACCAGGTAATAACATAGCAAAGTTGGGAATCCAACCCCGATACTGGAGGGGAAATAGTATGTGAAAGATATGTGACCCACTTGCAAATGAGAACAATAATAATTGCATATTAACACTGGGACTTTTTCACGCTCACAAGAGCCACCCATTTCTGCGAAGAACGCAGAGTGTGAGACGGCACTTCATGGATCTCAGCTACAGCCGCTTTTGTGGTCTCTGAGGTACTTTTGGAAGTGCGGCAAGTTGCCGCAGCTCAGATCCATCTGCTACTGACTTGCAAGTTACAGTCCTCATGGGAACTTCCATGGGCAAAAAAAAGTGTTCCAAACATATGAACGTAAGTGTCTCTGGATATGCAATTCCTAAGCAGAAAATAAACCCCATTATGAGCAACCCAATCCCAAAGTGCTGCAGTGGTGTAGAAGTGGCACTTGTCATTGTCTGCTTGACAAGTGCAGCAACGCCGCCACCAGCCAGCACTGTTGGGAACTCATGGGGCAGGAACCAGCCAAACAGAGCTGGATGTATCCTGTGGCCATGGAAGAAGAAGAGTTTGGATTTGATATCCCGCTTTATCATGACCCGAAGGAGTCTCAAAGCGGCTAACATACTCCTTTCCCTTCCTCCCCCACAACAAACACTCTGTGAGGTGAGTGGGGCTGAGAGACTTCAGAGAAGTGTGACTGGCCCAAGGTCACCCAGGAGCTGCATGTGGAGGAGCGGGGAAGTGAACCCGGTTCACCAGATTATGAGTCTACCGCTCTTAACCACTGTACCACATTGGCTCCTGCCTCTGCAACCAGTCCATGCTTTCATCTGTATCTGTGTTGGAGTTATAGATCAGTGTTTCCCAAACTTATATAGACCAGTGTTTCCCAAACTTGGGTCTCCAGCTGTTTTGGACTACAACTCCCATCATCCCTAAGCTAGTGGGACCAGTGGGTAGGGATGAGGGGGATTGTAATCCAAAAATAGCTTGAGACCCAAGATTGGGAAACCCTGTTATAGGTAGTTGTAACCACAAAGGGATCCCAAGCATTGAGCAGGATCTTTACCACAGCATGATGCCAGTGAGGGATTCCTTAAATATAATAGCCTCTATCCCTTCAGCCACAGATTCATTATTTGCAGTGGGACCACGAGAAACAGTGAATTGTCAGGAAAGCTGACATGCCCTAAGACAGGGGTCAGCAAACTTTTTCAGCAGGGGGCCGGTCCACTGTCCCTCAGACCTTGTGGGGGGCCAGACTATATTTTTTTGGGGGATGAACGAATTCCTATGCCCCACAAATAACCCAGAGATGCATTTTAAATAAAAGGACACATTCTACTCATGTAAAAACACGCTGATTCCTGGACCGTCCACGGGCTGGATTTAGAAGGCGAGTGGGCCAGATCCGGCCCCCGGGCCTTAGTTTGCCTTCCCATGCCCTAAGAGCTCTTTGCAAAACCTGAAGATCACTTTTAAGAAACACAAGTTTAAGGGGTGCTACATTAGTACAGGCTATAAAGTGGCCTTTCTCACTGAACATTCCTCATGAATCTTCCATGATAGCAAGTGTGGGCTACCTCAGAGCATGGAAGGTGCAGAATCTCTTTTCCAAGTGGCCTGAGACCCTGGAACCAAAGGAGAGCTGATAAAGGCCATAGACCAAAGATGAACAGAAGGTAGTCCCTAACCCACCAGTGGACTACAGGCCAATATCTAGTGAATGTCCTGGTGCCTGCTGGTTGGTAAAATTCTTGCTTTGAATGCTAGCTTAGGTAAACTTTGGTGTTATCCAGCAAAAGGAATAATGGAATCTGCTGTATGCCAAGTTAACTATGAAATGACAGGCTGGGATCAAACCTAAAATTCTCATCTGTTAAGTATAATTTGAAATAGCAAATTATATAGTAGTAAATAATAAATATATAATTAGTAAACTCAATAAAATAATAAACCCAGTGTCTGCACCGTGCAAAAAGTGGACTGCATGTCAAACAAGAGCTTAAACAATTAAAAACTGCACTGGGATCAAACTACAGTACCCACTAGGTTTTCAGATGGAAGTCTTCGCCATGTCCTTCTGTATGTGCTCCATTACTGAGCTGCCAGTCAGATGAGACAGTACTGAGTTCAGGAGAACTCAGGATCATTTAGCAGAAAATGCCTTAAATGTTATGCAATCCTGGGCATGTTCCCTTGCTATCATAGAGTTGGAAGGGAGGCTGAGGATCATCTGGACCAACCCCCTGCAACGCAGGAATATGCGTCTTTCCCATCCAGGGATCGAACCTGCAACCTTGGCGTTATCAGCACCACACTTTAACCAACTGAGCTATCCATATTCATATAAAACTTAATTGCAGGCCATGGAGATTCTCTGGGAGCTAGGAAAAAATAGACCATGCTTCCTGTTACCCAGGTCACAATCTACACATCTGACAATAAAGGAACGTACAGAAAGGATGTTTGCAAACCTTCCATTTTAACTCTTTTGCTATAGATGAACATCTGGAGTGTTATTTGGGGAGAAATATAGAGCTTACATGTCCCTTTTTTCACATCGCAGCTCCAGATTTACCATCTGGTAGAATTTAGGTCAAATCTGCTGCTATTTGATGAATGCGGGCTTAATCTTAGTAATGCTCCCTGTCGCTACACAAAGTTTCTCAGAATAGTGCACATTGGCATTGGTGCTTTTTAAAAAAACAAAAAACTGAACAATGACAATAGGGAATAGTCACCACTGAAAAGTTTAATTAAATGGAAAGGTTTATGACTTTTAGCCTCTAAGATATTCCTTAAATATTCCATATTTGTAATTGCAATTCATGGACAGAGAAGTTGCTACACATTTTCATTAACTGTTAAGACCTTTGCAGATGACACTGCAATCACATGCGTGGGCTGGGTTTGTGTACGCTACCCCTGCATGGATGGCCCATACAGCATGCAGACTTTCCAATCACATGGATGAACCCCTACATCGTAAGAGGAGCCCTACTGGATCAGACCAAAAGCTCACGCAGTCTAGAATCCTATCTCCACAGTGGTTAACCAGATGTCTAGGGAAGTCTACATACAGGGCATGTCCCATACATGATCCTCAGCAACTGGTTTTCAGAAGCATGCTGCCTCGATACGAGAGGTAATAGCCGTATAAAGCCATTGACTGTTCTTTGCGTATAATCTTCAGTTATTACAAAAGTGTCAAGACTGGGGTACAACACCTGATCCTCCCCATCTCTGACACCCTGCCAACCTACATTCGACAGGCCACACCTTTACGGTCAGAGTAAAGTTCATCTGTGATGTGTTTCAGTGGTACACTTACTGACACAGTTAGGTTTCCCCAAGGTATGTCTGACGAAGACATGTTTTTGGACTGCCAGTATCGCAAAGTATTATTGCTGGGGTTGTCTGGTTCCATACAGCTGCATCTGCAAGTGGGGGGAAAGGAAAAAAAAGCCTGATCATTTATAACCTTAAAACTGGTAAGTTGCATCATCGGAATTCCCTAGGAAGTCTGGGACGAAAACATACAAGATAAATGTGGAGGAAGCCCAGTCCTTTGGAATGCCTCTGTACCTCTCAGAGTTGAACACTGAATTACACCATGTACAGCTCTCCACATCACCATGATGCCTGAGCTGGTGGATCTCCTTTCCAGGAAATACCATGGATAGTACAAGGAGCCGTCGCTCTGAGTTTTGACCTGGCAACCCTAGACTGATGCATGCTTTTAGATTGCAAAGTGTCCTGAGTCTGGGCTATGTTAAGCTGATGGGCCTTCCCTGACTACTGCCACACTCTGAAGGAGGACGTACAATCTATGGGGTTTTGTCTCCCACAGCCTCTGAAAGTGAAGAAAGCCCTCTCAAATACAGTAAATCCAAAATGCACTTTTGGGGCATATGCATCAAGACTTGCTCTCTAAAAGGTAAAGGGACCCCTGACCATTAGGTCCAGTCGTGGCCGACTCTGGGGTTGCGGCGCTCATCTCGCTTTATTGGCCGAGGGAGCCGGCGTACAGCTTCCGGGTCATGTGGCCAGCATGACTAAGCCACTTCTGGCAAACCAGAGCAGCGCACGGAAACGCTGTTTACCTTCCCACTGGAGCGGTACCTATTTATCTACTTGCACTTTGAGCTGCTTTTAAACTGTTAGGTTGGCAGGAGCAGGGACCGAGCAACGGGAGTTCACCCCGTCGTGGGGATTCAAACTGCTGACCTTCTGATCCGCAAGTCCTAGGCTCTGTGGTTTAACCCACAGCGCCACCCGCGTCCACTTGCTCTCTAGTCCAGTCTATTTTGTCTCTCTAGCCTCTTCTCTGACTGGCAGTAGCCCTCCAAGGGGTTAGCCAGAAAAGGCTCTTTCCCGGAATAATAATCTCTGATCCTTTTAACTGTAGATAAAAAGTGTGCATTATCAACATCTGAGGGACATGTGGCAAATGCTAGAAGGAAAGTATGGGGCTTAAAAGAAAAATGAATACCACAGAAATTGGATCCATAAATGGGAAATATGGAAATTGTACAAGCAAGGTGAGCCCAATAAAGAAACCTTTCACCAAAGACAGAAAAGCCAAATGTTCCACCTACAACAATATCTGACAATTGCCGCCGCTCAGCAGTATTCTAATTCCTCCACCAGAGGCAGCCATGCCATTCTATGTATAAGGAACATAGTATAGTAAATATTAAAAACTAAACTACCCTTCAAAAATACCCACTGAATATTGTAATATCTTTGGTGAGAGTTGACCATTTTTCTACAATTTGGGGTGGAGTGTGGCTTACCATTCCATAAAAGGTGGCTGAGGTTTTCTCTGCTTTTTGTTAAATTGTTTAAAAAAAAAAAAAAAAAGTTTTGTTGCCACTTGATGTGGAGGTAGAATTGCCTGAGCAACCTAGTGGTTTTCAATTCTACTTTATTATTATTATTATTATTAATAATAATAATAATAATAATAATGTGATGTATGTTGCCTGGAGACCTTTGGGCAGCAAGTGATTAACATTTCAAATAAGAAGAACTGTAATAGTAATAATCAGTGCTTTTTTCCTTAAAAAAATATGTTTGGGGTACTCTCATTTTCCTACTCATATTGAAATACTGCCCCTCAATGAGGCCAAACTTAGATTCACAAAATGTTTAGGGGTATGCGTACCCCTGCGTCCCCCACTCCCGAAAAAAAGGACTGGTAATAATAAAATTACTTGTATTATCATTATTATTTATTCTACTTGTTAATCACTTCTTACTCTAAGGTCTCCAAGCCACATGCAACACATTTATAACCATACAGATAAATATACTCACCATTTAAAAAGATCATACAAAACATACGATGGGATGCCCCAGTGGGAACAATACAATAGCATAATGTCATTCCCAGGGATGCACTTTGGGGAATAGAAAGATGGCTACCACCAATTCCCAATGGAATGATCAACTCTTCTCAAACATTTCTGTATATCTCCCAACCTTTTCTTGAGGAAGAATTGGTCCCATGGAGGAAGATATTCAGCTCAGCTTTATTTTTTAAAAAATCCCACTTCTTTAGGCCATGTTGCACAGCAATACAATTATTTTATTATTTTCCTGCTCCACAGTGGCTTTGAAAGCTTTTGAACTGTTAGCTAAATGTAGGAATGGCAGAAAAGGCTCTGTGTGGGTGTCCAAATGTTCCAAACACCAATTTAAATTAAAGCCTAAAAAGTAACGGTGGGAGGTTTGTTATTTTTCAAAGATCTGAGGAGGGAGCCTATTATTTTGTACACTGGTCAAAAAAGGGAGCTGAAGTACCTCTTGGAGAGCTATAAGACATAAGAGCCATAGTATTACAAACCCATAGGCACACAAAGACACACATCCACACACAAGCTCAAGCTGTATGTGGAGATCTTGCAGGTTAAGTCTGAGGGTAGGATACATCTCATTTTTCTAATTAACCACTGTTGCATTTCTCATAACTGTTAATTGAGTGTTCTGTCTTACACACACACACACACACACACACACACGTGCACACAAACACACAAAGAATGTGGAATATGGCTTCTGCCCATGCTCCTTCGAGACGGATGTGTTTGGCTGGCCACACTACCCAGGGGCTGTGTGTTTGGTATTCATACAACTGTAGGCATGCAGGGCTTCTCTACCTTTCCAGAACGCTGACTGGCAAGGGTTCCCATCAATGCTGAATCCTGACTGACAGAGGAGACACAGACAGCTACTGTCTTCTTGCTAGCCCCTCGTACATCCAGTGAATTCATGAAGGGGCTTGTGTCGAGCCTACGCTTAGGGTATTTGCATATGAACACAATTGGTCCATAGGCCAAACTAAGGAGGACTGTGATGTACTCTTAATAACGGAGCATCAAAGACATTGCTAGGCAACAGTACGACGGTGCACAGATTTCTGGGTAATTTCCATGTGGCATGTCAAAACCCAACTTGCCACAAGCTTACTTGGTGCGTATGTCCTGATCGGCCCCAGAAAGGCCCAGTACTGGGCTGACCTTGGACAACATCCAACCAGTGTGATATAAGGGTAATAGAAAATGTAGAGAGACGTTTGAACTTAGGTTGTACAGGAATGTACAATGAATGCAAGGCTAAGAGGTCAATGCCAAGCTTGGAATTTTCAAGAAAGGCAGGTGAGAGCACCAGTGGACACTATCCACTAAACACAGCATACTTTCATTTCAATGGTCCTAGCTGCCACAAAAATCTGGTTGAAATATTGGATGAGCAACAGCAGCAGCATTGTTTGGCTGACTGAATCCACTGACGTCATTCAGGCTGAACACATGTCAGAATGACATGAACTTGGCACCTTAAATACCTCTGAGAGTGGGATGTTATGCTCCCAGTTCTTAAATACATGTCATGGACAGATTGTAATATGCATATCACTCTGCCAGAAGTGCTTAAAATTATTCAGCATAATCTGTTAATAATTGAGAGGCTTCTGGTAAAGAATTCTTCTTTGTTGTTGTTAGAAAACAAAATTCACCATTCACAAAGTACAAAAAAGGTTAGGCAGAAGGGGGGAAGTGTTTGTTTGTTTTTAAAGTGGGTAGGTCATGAACTAATACCTGGACTTGAAATATTGAGCAAAGACCATTTACTTTCACCACAAAAAAGCTGGCAGCATTTAAAATGATTTCACAATCCTGCTTTCCATGGAGTAAAGAGCCAGCACATTTAACTTTCATTTGCTGCTTTGGATCTCATCAGCATTTATACCTCAAATGACAGAAGATGCAGTTTCGTCAAGGAAATATATCCCGTGGTTCAAGGCCTATAAAGGAAACTAAATATTTTAGCCTATGTTTCCAGCTATGCTATTAACCTTTTTAATAGGGTTTCAGTGTCTCCTCCAAACTAATAGCCTGGACTGAACGTCACGTTAAACCATAGTTCCAATAAACCATAGTTAGAATAAGCTATGATTTGATGTGAACAAGCAGCATGCTGCTGCACACTGACGAAATTCTGGGTGTTTTGCTCCTCTCCCACTTCTGCTGTTGCCTCATTGCAGGCAACAAGCCATGGTCTGGTTTGTTGCGTCACCCAAACGCAGGCCCCTCAAAAGCCACAGAGGCCATGCAAGAACAAACCTTGTTTTCCACTTACGTTTTGTTAGGAGAGAAACAAACCATGAATCCAGGTTCAGATGACATGGCAAATAAGACCACGATATGTTTCCTGGGACTGCAGCAGGAAAGCACCTACCATTTCAGCAGCGTGCACCAGGACACTGCATGTTCTCATGAAACCAAAGTTGATTTCAACTATGGTTTAATGTGATGTGTGAACTATGTCACAGTAACAAATGAAGCAAAGAATTGGGGAGGCAAAAAGGGGGTTGCCACAAGAACCTATTTAACAGACAAGGACAAGACAGGAAGGAAAAAATTCATCATACAGATGTAGGCCAAAAGGCTTTTTAAAAAAACAAAACAAAAAACAACTTAGTTGTCAAACAGAGTAAATGTTTGTGTAGGCTAGTTGCACCTAGCTGGCACTGCTATTGTGCCACTTAAAAACAATATTCACCATTGAAAGCACAGCACATGAAATGTGACACTAAACCCCAGTATGTTCTTCTACTCCTCCAAGAGCCTGCCTAGGTGCAAAGACTGAACTTTTCCATGTTGGCTCTTAAGAAATACATCATGTGTGGAGAGAAATAAGGGAGAGACATTCTTTGTGGTAGAACACCTATTGTGAAATGTCTTCCTGAGGGAGGTGTACCCAGAGTGTATTCTTTTTAGTACAAGATTTAAACATTTTTATTTGTCTAGCATTTTAGATATTTTCAAACCGATTGGTTTTAGTCTTCTTATTTTATTATGGGTTTCTCTAAGGCTAAATTTCTTTGCATACCACCCAGGAATTCATTTCTGAGTGAATGACACTTCATGCATTTCTTTAAAAGAGTATTGATTTCCATGGAGGTGCAGGTTGCAGCCACAGCAAAGGTGGCATTTTTCATCTCTGCCATATCAAGCAGTTGGTCCCTTATCTTTCTCGCCCTGAACTGGCCACAGTGAGCCATGCAATGGTCACCTCCAGGCTTGATTATTGTAATTCGCTCTATGTGGGGCTTCCCTTGAAGCTGACCCAGAAACTCCAGCGGGTGCAGAATGCCGCGGCGAGGCTCCTCACGGGGTCTCTGCCATGGGAGCATATTCACCCTGTGCTTTTCCAGCTGCACTGGCTCCGGTGGAGTACAAGGTCAGGTTTAAGGTGCTGGTTTTGACCTTTAAAGCCCTATGCGGCCTAGGACCCTCGTACCTATGGGACCGCCTCTCCTGGTATGCCCTGCAGAGGACCTTAAGGTCCACAAATAACAACACTTTTGAGGTCCTGAGCCGCAAGAAGGTTAGATTGGTCTCAGCTAGGGCCAGGGCCTTTTCAGTACTGGCACCGACTTGGTGGAACGCTCTGCCACAAGAGACTAGTGCCCTGTGAGATTTGATAGCTTTCCACGGGGCCTGCAAGACAGAGCTGTTCCGCCTGACCTTTGGTTTGGACTCAGTCTGACCCTTATGTTTCCCTCCCCTTATGGTTTTGATTTCTGGGCTACTATTAAAATGAGGCTGCATTTTAAATTGTATTTTAACCCGTATTTTAATAAACTGGTTTTTGTTTTTTGTTTTGTTTGTCGCCCCGCCCCCAACTATATTTTATTGCAATTTTATTGGTATTAGCCATCCAGAGCCAGGCTCTGGCCGGGGAGGGTGGGGTATAAATAAAAATTATTATTATTATTATTATTAAGCCAATATTTGACTGCCCCAACATAAATACTCCTAATACGGTCACAGATAAATTGGCAGATGTGCATATAAACAAACCAAACACCAGTTTCAGCTTGTCTCCCTTTACTTTCCCTGCCCACTCATTCCCTTGTCTCCAAAAATTAGCAAAGCACTCTGCATCCAGGTATCTGAAAACAAGAGGACACTTTGCTGCTTTCAGGTGGGACAGGTTGTTGGCTCTTCCCATCTGGAAGCCTAAGCAACCGAGGAGGGGCAAGACTGATAGGCCTGAACCAGCGTTGATTTGCTGGTATCCTTGTCTGACACTTCTGTTTTGAAGGCCAGTTCACAGCATGGCTAAATAACATGCTGAGAGCCTTCACTTCACATCACATCTGCCTTCTTATTTATAGTTCACCATTAACCTTTTTTATGATTCCAATGACAACCAGGCACACTAAGCAGAAATAAACATTATTGTGGGCATATGTTTGTTCTTATTCCCCACACGTCCTTGGATAACTGGAGGGACGAAAAGTACAAATGCAGAACAAGAGATCTTGGGAAACAGAACAGAAAAGAATCTTGCAATCCATTCAAATGTTTCCTCCCCTAATCAGAAGCCCAGAATGCCACCATTTCAAATTCTATTCAACTTTTGGGGCAAAGTTTCCAAAGAGGACATTAATTGGCTTTGCATATTAACCACAATTTATCTTCAGGTAATGTAATGATCTAGTAATGTATGGAAGTGAGAGCTGGACCATAAAGAAGGCAGATCGCCGAAGAAGTGATGCTTTTGAATTATGGTGCTGGAGGAGACTCTTGAGAGTCCCATGGACTGCAAGAAGATCAAACCTATCCATTCTTAAGGAAATCAGCCCTAAGTGCTCACTGGAAGGACAGATCCTGAAGCTGAGGCTCCAATACTTTGGCAACCTCATGAGAAGAGAAGATTCCCTGGAAAAGACCCTGATGTTGGGAAAGATGGAGGGCACAAGGAGAAGGGGACAACAGAGAACGAGATGGTTGGACAGTGTTCTCGAAGCTACCAGCATGAGTTTGCCCAAACTGTGGGAGGCAGTGGAAGACAGGAGTGCCTGGCGTTCTCTGGTCCATGGGGTCACAAAGAGTCGGACACGACTAAACAACAACAACAACAATGTAATGATCAAGCTCTTCTGTGTGGTCCACTTTGGGTAGATGCAGAGCACATAAAGGTCATAAAGGGCACACTAGGATGGAATCAGATGGCTAGCTACTGCTCCAAAACTTTCCCTACGGATAGCTGGCAGGATCCAGTCACACCTTGAGGAGGGCATTACCTTACTTCACACTTTCCCAGATTTCCAAATCATCGTGAGATTGTGCAAAGGCACTGGTAGCTCCTTGCCTAGAGCCTCTGGGGTACTCGTGCCCTACTAAATAGCCTGCAAAAGGGGAGCAGGGACCAGAGAGATTTGCTCCATTCTGTGCACAAGCCCAACACAGGAAGAAGTTACATAATCTAAGGCAATTATAACTGCAAGTTGTCAGGTGGTGTTACAACATATGGGGAAAGTATCTGAAAGGCATTTGCCCCCTAGGGGGGCGTGATGAAGTTCTGACATTAATTAGCTAATATGACAGTCCTGCTTTAGGAGAGCTCTGACCTAAAGGAATATCTGGAGGGGTTATGACAGCGTGAAGGGGGCTCTTTAGATCACTGTTGCAGATTGTCTGTTTCATGTAAGTCAATGAGGAGAAAAGGCAATTTTATTTTTTATCAGGGTGACATTGAAGAACAGGGGTCATGCTTACATACAAAACTCAGAAGGAATCATATATATATATATATATATACACACACACACACACACATACACACACACACACACACACACACACACACACCTTCATGGGTGTGGCGTGGCGAAGGGGCTTGAATAACTCAGAGAAGCTATGAACTATGCCAAGCAGGGCACCCAAGATGAACAGGTCATAGTGGAGAGTTTGGACCAAATGTGATCCACCTGGAGGAGGAACCGGCAAGCCACTCCAGTATCCCTGCCAGGAAAACTCCATGGACAAAGACAACAGGCATATAAAAGTTATGATGCTGGAAGATGAGCCCGTCAGGTTGGAAGGCGTCCACCATGCTACTGGGGAAGAGCGGAGGACAAGTACAAGTAGATCCAGAGCTGATGAAGCGGCTGGGCCAAAGCCGAAAGGACGCTCAGTTGCAGATATGCCTGGAAGCAAAAGGAAAGTCCAATGCTGTAAAGAAAAATATTGCATAGGAACCTGGAATGTAAGAACCATGAACCTGGGTAAGTTGGATGTGGTCAAAAATGAGATGGCAAGAATAAATATTGACATCCAGGGCATCAGTGAACTAAAATGGACAGGAATGGGCGAATTCAGTTCGGATGACTATCATATCTACTACTGTGGGCAAGAAACCCGTAAAAGAAATGGAGTGGCCCTCATAGTCAACAAAAGAGTGGCGAAAGCTGTACTGGGATGCAATCTCAAAAATGATAGAATGATCTCGATACGAATCCAAGGCAGACCTTTTAACATCACAGTAATCCAAGTTTATTGGACTGGTCCCATCACCTCCTGGCAAATAGAAGGGGAAGAAATGGAGGTACAGTGGTGCCTCGCAAGACGAAATTAATTCGTTCCGCAAGTCTCTTCGTCTTGCGAGTTTTTCGTCTTGCGATGCACGGTTTTCCATAGGAATGCATTGAAAATCAATTAATGCGTTCCTATGGAAACCGCCTTCCCCCGACCTCTTCTGGCGGGCGGCATTTTAAAATCGCCCGGGACAGCGGAGGACTTCTCCGCTGTCCGGGCGATTTAAAAGCCCCTGGGAAGGCAAGCAGGGGGGACAAAGACTTTTGCCCCCCGCCTGCCTTCAGAAGAGGTCCAGGACAGGCTTCGCGGACCTCTCCGCAAGCAGCGGGAGCGCTCCTTGCGGAGAGTTGCCAGCGCGCCCAGGCTTCGCGGCCCCGCCGCCCGGCTTCGGGACATCGTTCCGATGCCAGGCGGCGGGGGGAGGCGGGGGGAGCTGCGCTTCCCCACTGTCCCGGAGATTTCCCTATGGGCTGTCGTCTTGCGAAGCAAGCCCATAGGGAAATTCGTCTTGCGAAGCGCCTCCAAAACGGAAAACCCTTCCGTCTAGCGGGTTTTCCGTCTTGCGAGGCGTTCGTCTTGCGGGGCACCACTGTAGTGAGAGATTTTACTTTCTTGGGCTCCATGATCACTGCAGATGGTGACAGCAGCCACAAAATTAAAAGACGCCTGCTTCTTGGGAGAAAAAGCAATGACAAACCTAGACAGCATCGTAAAAAGTAGAGACATCACCTTGCCAACAAAGGTCCGTATAGTAAAAGCTATGGTTTTCCCAGTAATGATGTATGGAAGTGAAAGCTGGACCATAAAGAGGGCTGATCGCCGAAGAATTGATGCTTTTGAATTATGGTGCTGGAAGAGACTCTTGAGAGTCCCATGGACTGCAAGAAGATCAAACCTATCCATTCTTAAGGAAATCAGCCCTGAGTGCTCACTGGAAGGACAGATCCTGAAGCTGAGGCTCCAATACTTTGGCCACCTCATGAGAAGAGAAGACTCCCTGGAAAAGACCCTGATGTTGGGAAAGATGGAGAGCACAAGGAAAAGGGGACGACAGAAGACGAGATGGTTGGATAGTGTTCTCGAAGCTACCAGCATGAGTTTGACCAAACTGCGGGAGGCAGTGGAAGACAGAAGTGCCTGGCGTTCTCTGGTCTATGGGGTCACGAAGAGTCGGACACGGCTAAACGACTAAACAACAAATATATATATATATATATATATATATATATAGTAACACAGTGATCCCTAATATAGAATTAGCTTCTAAAAGGGCCTCCCATTGCCATATACAGTGGTACCTCGGGTTACATACGCTTCAGGTTACAGATTCCGCTAACCCAGAAATAGTGCTTCAGGTTAAGAATTTTGCTTCAGGATGAGAACAGAAATTGGGCTCCGCCGGCATGGCAGCAGCGGGAGGCCCCATTAGCTAAAGTGGTGCTTCGGGTTAAGAACAGTTTCAGGTTAAGTACGGACCTCCGGAACGAATTAAGTACTTAACCTGAGGTACCACTGTATTCTAAAAGCCTGATGAACAAAGCAGCAACACAAAGTCTAGAAGCAAAAGTATAGGGGAATGATCAACAGAGATTATTAAAAACCTTAGGGCTTCATAGGACAATCAGCGTCATGGAATGGGGTGAGTACCAGTATGAGAATGCAAAAGAGAAAGAGAGAGAACAGTAGACAAGTCTTAGGGCCCTGATAATGGAGAGAATTGACTGAATTTCTCATTTGGGTGTTTATATAAACTCTATGACTGGCTGAAAAGCTAATGAACCCAAAGGGAAAGAAGGCATGATAAATAAGAATAGCTACAAAGAAACTTAATTATAATATCTGGGAAACTGTGAGGTTAATTGTGCAACCCTACACACGTTGACTTCGAAGTACATCTCACTGTGTTCAGTGGTACTGTGACCCTAGTGTGTTTAGCCAAAATCAATTTAAGAAGTAGAAGTGTGTATATAGGGCTTCGTGTTTGTCATTCCCCCCTCCCTTATTATAACTCTGGAAGTTTAACAGTCTTGTATAAAGAGACAGTCACATTCATGGAAAAAAATTGCTAAGACTAATATAACATCAACAATAACTTTAGCTCTCAGGTCATTGTTATCTCTCATCTAATAATCTAATCCATTTAAGAGGCCGCTCACTAAAGTTCAGACTAAAACTCCCATCAGCCCCAGCCAGAATGGCCAACGGTCAGGGATGATGGGAGTTTTAGTCCGCAACATTTGGAAGACATGTACCCCAATCTACATGTAGATGTTAAGACACTGCAACTTCTCAGTCTATGCTTTGTCTTCAATAATTTGCAGGTAGTTGTTCAGAACTTCTTATGCAGGCAGTTTGTTGGGCTTGTTATTCATCCAGGGAGCAGGTGGTGGCAGGACGGGGTAGTGGCCTTGTCTTTCTGTCGCTATTTCCGTATTTGACTCTCCCTAAGCCAAGAGTTCATGTGAGTTGAACACAGCCATATTAAAAACCATATCTGGAGGGGCTTTCTAGCCTGAAAATGCTTCTCTGGCTGCTGTCTCTATTGCTGAGGAGATGCATCATGTGCCTCAGGCAGACTGAATCTTGACATTGCCCATGAGAATACTTAGGTTTTCACATAACATAATGTACAAAAACTTATTTTTGATAGCTCAGCTCGCTTCATCCAGCAGCCGCCTCATGAACTGAACGGTAAAACACAACCCCTCTGAGCAGTCATGTCTTTTGTCAGTTTCACTTCTCAGGCGGCTTTTTTTTTTTTTTTAATATAATAAAAGTTGCCTCATATGACAACCGCAATTATCTCTGGATATCTTTGGCACGTGAAACTGCTCCCATGTATCTCCTGTTATAGATCTCACTGTCGTACCTTGCTACTGCTCAGGAATGGGAGACAAGAAAGGATCTGGGAATTCAAAGCAATCTATCTTAGCAGTTTTACACACTGAAGCTAAAATGGTATCATAGTGTCAATTACAACGCAGCTCAGGGCAAACAGATTTAGTGCTATGGTTTAGCATTTTAGCACTATGGTCAGGGTGGTCCAATGCAAAAGTGAGCAAGGGTCCTGCACCTTTAATTTCAGCAGGCGTGGCTTGTGTTTGCTTTTTGACGCAAGTATTAAGAGATGCAGGACGCCCTGCCCCCTTTTGAATCTGGCCACCCTGGCAATGGATTGGATCCAGACTAAGTTAGTTGAACTTAGGTTATATGGAAATCAATGGAGAAATTGTTTGAGACTCCCAATGATTTCAGTGGCAATTAAAGCTTTTGATGAAGTTCCTCATAGTATGCTTGTGAAGAAGCTGCTAAAATGTGAGCTGGGTCAGGTAAGTGTAGGTGATTCTGTACCTGGCTGACTGACCAAATATAAACAGTGCTCACTAAATGTTCCTTGTCATTCTGGAAAAAAAAGGAATGAAGGGGGTGCCACAAGGTTTTGTCCTGGGCCAGTTGTTGTTCAACGCCTTTATAAATGACTTAGGTGAAAGAATTGGGGGGATGTTCATCAAATTTGCAGATGACACTAAACTCGGAGGGGTAGCCACCAAAGACAAACTCAGGATTCAAAATGACCTTCCTAAGTCCCAGAGATTTTGAATTATGGTGCTGGAGGAGACTCTTGAGAATCCCGTGGACTGCAAGAAGAACAAACCTATCCATTCTTAAGGAAATCAGCCCTGAGTGCTCACTGGAAGGACAGATCCTGAAGCTGAGGCTCCAATACTTTGGCCACCTCATGAGAAGAGAAGACTCCCTGGAAAAGACCCTAATGTTGGGAAAGATGGAGGGCACAAGGAGAAGGGGACGACAGAGGATGAGATGGTTGGACAGTGTTCTCGAAGCTACCAGCATGAGTTTGACCAAACTGCGGGAGGCAGTGGAAGAAAGGAGTGCCTGGCGTGCTCTGGTCCATGGGGTCACGAAGAGTCGGACACGACTAAACGACTAAACAACAACAACAAGTCCCAGAGAAAGTGAGCTGGGACTGATGGGACTTTTAGTTCAAAAAAAACCCTGGAGGGCAGCAAATTGATGAAGGTTAGCTCACACTCTATCACCAATGGCCAATGTGGGCCTCACCTCTAGATAACAGTGTTTGAAAATGGGACTGGGATTTTGGCTTGCAAAGATTAATTTTAAAAATTTTTATGGGAGGAATTCCATGTTGAGTTTAAGTCAATCATTCTGTCAGGGCCAAGTGTTCTGGCTTCCCAGATGGAACTATACCCCCCTCCTCCACCACCTTCCATGCCATTCCAGAGGTTCTCCCAACCCTTCCAGGCACATTTTGGGGTGGGGTATAACAGAGGGGGGAAGCCCCATCATGCAAGAAGAAGCATATGGCTTCTGGTGATAGGGCTCATTAATTGAATCCCACCCTATTACTGCCTGGAGGCAGGGAGTAACAAATATTCTAACTGCTCAGATTATTTATTCAAACCCAACATGTGTGAGCCATTGCCATGGAGCTCATGCTGTTGAAATGAAGCTTTCTTTTGGAAAACGTGGGGTTCTTCCTGTCAGAACTTCACAGAAGGATGCAAGCCCTAGTAAAATTATGTAAACATGAATGTCCTCTTTCTATTGGGAATCCCCTTGGCTTCCTCACAATGGGAACAGTGCCCCGCAACAAAGGAAATCCCTTCAGGACAACGGATGAAATCATACTTACGAGTAATGTGTCAGTTGTTCCAAACTGTTATGCATGTTGATTGGATATGTCTCGCTGAGATGAAAGAGCTTCTCTAAGGCCTCGTAAATGAAAATGATGCAGATAAGGGACGCAAAAGCTTCTTCCGTAAACCGAGTGATGTAGCACACAAGTGAACTGGCATCGGTCGCAACAAGGATGATACACAGAATTGCAGTCCACAAGCCAATGCTTGCTCTCAGAGAAAGGTACGACAGCCCATATTCCCTGGAAGCACATGGAGACAGGATTGCAAATGCACAGACCCAGACCTATTAAGTTTGTTGCTGTCTCGGGGAAAACATATTAATCCCCAAAATGCCTTTGCTGGAAAGCACAGCAAAGACAATGGCTGTTTACAATCATTTATCAACGTGATAAGTTAAAGCATATTTCATTAGTAAGGCAGAGAAAAGCCTTGTGAGAGGTTCTGTTGTTTAGGAAATGCAAGTTTCTACTTTACGCCTGCTCTGCTGCTCATTATCCCTCTTTAAAAACTACTCAAACTTGCCTTAAAGTTCAGTTGACCTGTAACTGCTTGCAGAGAAATTTTTGTATAAAAATTTAATAAATAACAACCATCATCATCATCCTAACTCTTTAAGAGTTAGAGCTGTCCTTCAGCTTCAGTAACTCCTCACAAGGCAAACACAACAGAGTATGGAAACAGGGAGACTCTCAAAAGAAGAAAAACGGATCACTTACTTGCAAAATTTGAACAGTATCTTTTCAAACACCAAAACTGGACCCGTGCTCCCTAGTATGGTCAGAGGCTGTCCACCAAAGAGCGAATAGGCTATGCCGGTCATCGATGCACCAAACAAAGATTCTATTGCACTCTGCAGGTGGGCGGGAAGGGAGAAATGGAAAAGTTAGACCTATTATTTCAGCATCAAGGCGATGGATTGCAATAGTTTTTATCAGATAGAACGTTCCAAGCACGCGCACACACACAAAATTCAGTCATGGGATGCTTTAAAAGTGCCAATTGTAAATAATAGGGAAGATTCAGATCAAAATATGACACATACTATGCGGCCATCCGTTGCTTCTCCCAGCAAACCACCAAACGTGATAACAGGAGACATACAAGCACAGTAGAGAAAGAGAAACGAAGCTAAGCACTGCAGGCTGAACGCGTCAGTGAAGTCGCTCAGAAAGAATGGCGCTTTCCTCTTGACATCTAAAACCAAGCCCCCAAAAATCCTACAGAAAATGGGGGAAGAAGAAGAAGAAAAAGAAAAAGAGTCAGGCTTTAAACCCAAACTTCCTCATGAATTTTTGAACTGAAAAACACCCATCACTGTTATCAAATCTAATGTGAAAATATGTTCTTTGCATTCACCTTTAAAAGTCAAATACAAAGCGGACGAGACCTCTCTAAAGTATCTTAATGCCCTGAAACATTATACAGGAGAGCCAGTGTGGTATAGTGGTTAGAGCGTTTGACTAGCATGCAGGAGACCAGGGTTCAAATCCCCACTCGGTCTTGAAGGTCACTGAGTGACCTGAGGCCAGTCACTCACTCTCAATCTAACTGACCTCCCTGGGTTGTTGTCTGGAGAACTATGTATTGCTCCCTGAAGAAAAAGGTGGGTATAAATGCAATAAATAAGTAAAAATACATGCAAAGTGTTTAACTGAGGTGGGAAACTGACTGCACTTTAAGTAGTTCTACAGGGATTCCTTTAATTGTGGAAAAATACAGTCTTTTATTAAAGGCCTCAAGGTGTAGTCTTACCACTTTTGGGTAAGAGGCTTGGTGAATTTTCTTCACATATGTTCTGATCAAGCAGAAGCTCAACTGCTAGGAAGCAAAGTGACCTTGGATATTTTAAATAAAAAAATATTTAAAATATTTATAACCCACTTATTAGTTAAGAAAATATGGCATAAACACTATAAAACTTTAAAATAAACTTCAAAACTTTTTTTTAAAAAAGATTAAGCCAAGCATGTCTTATTAAAAAACAAAAAAACCCACAAATATTTTACAATATTTGGTTTGTTTTTTTAAAAAATTGAATTATTACTAACCTTCCAGTACGTTGCAGTTCTGGTCCTGAGTGACCTCCAACTGGTGCAATGTCTCCATGAGCAGCATTTCCATTTGGCACACCTGGAATCTTACGCTTCTCCTACATGAGAGAAAGAGAGGTGATTTGTGTTTATGTGTGTATGTATGTTTTTACATTTTTCAAATCATGGATTGGGAAAGGAAACTACTTAAGGTCAACTAGCACACTGTGACACTCCTGGTATTCCCTTTGAATTATTCCCTACACAAGTGATGGAAATCACAGAGCGGTGCTAATCTGTAAGGACTGTTAGCACCTGGGTATGCCGGCAGCAATCTGACAGACGCAACTTGAACCTGCTAATCAATTAAGAACATTCCTCCTGGCTTCAGCATGAGCCCTGCCACATGGAAATCACCAGTTTGTGTTGGCGCCTGCTCCTTAGAAATACTGGCAGGAGGATTCTAGATGGCAATCTTCCCTCCCATGAGTTCTGAAACCATATCACCTACTCTGCTCAGGAGAGAACCACAGTTTGGGGAGCTGATAAAGCACAATGAGGCCCAAGTATGAGAACAGCTTGAGCATGATAGAGAATATTCCTTAACTACTCACCTACTAAGGGCCCAATGACATGTTACCACCATAGATGCAATTGCTGTCACCACCCCACATTTTCTCCCAAGTCTGTCCCCGAAGCATTTGGTTAAAGAAGATGCCTGAGGTGATATCATTATGCTCAATGTTTCGTTCGCGCCCCACAAGACAGGGCTCTGTAAACAAGGGGTGGAAGCATATGTGCTATGTGTGCTGGGGTGGGCGTGGATTCAAAACATTTGCCTCTGTATGGTCAAAAGGGTAACACCAGTAAAAATAAATATAATGGATGCCCTGCTCTATAAAAGCAGAAATAGTTAGTAAAACACAGGTGGGTAACCTCAAGTCTGAACACTGAATGGAGCTCCAAGGTCTCTCTTATCAGACCTCAGGACTCTCCCCAGATACTACCTTTCACCAGGCCTACTCTGTGCCCACCTCAAGTGTTCTTTACTGCTTCAAATGTGTCCTTGAACTCATTTGCCTGAACAGGAGGGATAGAGAAAGAGTGAGTGAGTGAGTGAGTGAGTGTGTGTGGGTGGGTGGGTGGGTGGGTGGGTGGCGAGAGAGAAGCCTGTGAGTTGTGCATGGGTGGAATGAATCCTACTGCACAGAGTTAAGTCACAGCCATTGTTCCACTCATTTTTTTTTTTGCCAATAGGCACTACCCTACATTGGTGCATGGCCCCTGGAAGTCTATCCATGACAGAATGTGGCCCCTGAGCTAACAATGTGCTCCATTGATTTTATATCAGCTATATAATCCAAAATCCTAATCACCTGTTTGCACAGGATAGGGATTTTGCTTTGAATATCTCGAGGAATATTTCAAGAACGTTAAGATAGTGGCGGTGTGTGCAGAAGTGACAATGGAGATATACTGTTCTCCGTTCTTGTTTCAAAAATGGAATGGTTTTATTGCTTTAGTCCCTGAAATATACTCGGAGTTAAGAGTGGATTTCATGCTCTTTATTAAGCTCATAGTAGTGAGGAGGAATGAATGTCCCCCAAAATATCTGCTTTGTATACATTATTTACACAATGGGCTGCACGTGATTGGCTAATTCTGGGATTCTCCTGTAGGCCAATCAGGTTGTGGATTCACTTCCACCTGGAGCTGGATTGGGTGGCTCCTGCGGACCAATCATACTGCTGCATTGTTCTAGGACCAATCAGACTGCTGCATTCTGAATCCTATTGTTCTAGGACCAATCAGACTGTTGCAATTTGGATCCTATTCAACTCAGTACATAACAGTCCCTTCACATTAAAACAACAACAACAGCAACAAAAACATGAAATGTACACAAACCTGAGAGGGAACATTTTTGGGGGGCTCTATACGAATCGTTGGGTCCCATTCTCCAGGAGGGAGAACTGTCACCTGGTCGAGAAACTCATCAATCCCAGCAACCAAATCATTACGATCTTTAGCTTTGTAGGCGACATCATGAAACACCTGTCAGAGACACAAGAAAATACGTGAGACTTTTCTTATAAGGAGGGCATATAAAATCCCACATATTCACACAGCTGCTTACATAAAGCATGCAACTTACTTCCCTGAAAGTCTTCTATGTACAAAAAATACACTTTAGCATAGTGAACTCTTTGCTTATTGTTGAAGTTTGATTTAAGCAGAATGTGAAAGCTGCTACCTACAATTCAAGCGAAGTGTTTTAGGTATACTTGGGAGACAAAAAACATCTCAACACAGGTTTACTTTTAGGTTTAAAGAGGTTGTTTCTAAGTAAGCTTTAACTGCGGATAATAGATAAATACCTCATCTGTCATTAAGGTTCCAATTGACCTGCCAATCTCATGGAACTGTTGGCCTTTTCCTAGAGGTCCCAGAAGAATAAATAAAAATCTACAAACAAATGGAAAGCAAAAATATTCAAAGGACATCCAGTTATGTAGCTCTAACACGGTTAAACTAAAAGTAAGCAAAAAGAAACAACCCCTACAGTGTTTCTAGCTAGACTGAATGGATTGTGGCGTTTTTAAAAAACAGTGACCTGAAACGGAAGGATTTCTTTTAAAAATGGATGCACAAAACAAAAGCTTGACCCAAGTGTGTTTTTAGTGAGATAATTAGGCCTGTTCTGAAGTCAAAGGCAGCTCCTATGGGCAGCAAGTCTGGGAGAAGGCCTTAGGCTCATGCATTTCCTACCACAGGGGTTAGGGGATATTTTCCAGGTGAAGGAATGCATTCCCTCATGGGGAGCCTTCCAGACATCACATGTCAATGGTGGATGGAGTTGGAGGCAAAAAAAGAGGGAAGGAAACAACAAATGGGGCTCCTAACTTTCTGCTTCAGGCTACATTTCAGCCATGTGTAAGTTAGGTTTCTAGACGGCTGTCCTCTGTCAAGCCCCTCTCTCCATCCAGGCAAGAAGAAGAGTTTGGATTTGATATCCCGCTTTATCACTACCCGAAGGAGTCTCAAAGCAGCTAACATTCTCCTTTCCCTTCCTCCCCCACAACAAACACTCTGTGAGGTGAGTGGGGCTGAGAGACTTCAGAGAAGTGTGACTAGCCCAAGGTCACCCAGCAGCTGCATGTGGAGGAGCAGGGAAGCGAACCCGGTTCCCCAGATTACGAGTCTACCGCTCTTAACCAACTACACAGAGTTCGGCACTTTGTTACTGCACACATATGGAAATGTGTGACATATAAAATGATTCAAAGAGGCTTCCATGCAGCATTCACAATGCCTATCTAGGTCCTGGTCCTTTGTTTGTGAACTGGGAAATGTGCCTTTCTTTCTCGGCTCTGGTTATAAAATCACCTTGTTGGGATTGGAACTTCTGCTAGTCCCGAAAGCAGCATGGCAGGAGACAACCTAACAAAAGCCACTACAGCACGGTCCAGGAATTCCAGCTCGCCAACCAGAATGTTTGATGCTTCTGCTCCAGGAGGGATCTTTTTCATGAAATGCAGGTCAACCTGATCATGTGTAGAAAAAGGAAGACATCACACAGAGGGGAGCGGAAACTTGTGGGAAGTAACAAGAGACCACAGATAAATGCAAAAACTTGTTTTCTTTCACTTCACTGACACAGTAAGTTTATGACATCGTTGATCACCAACTACGGAACAACTTAGCAATTGTTGATTAGCATTTGTTTATTTATTAGCAATCTCAAATATGTTAACTGCCATGATCAATCAGTGAAAACTTTGCAGATTCAAAGAGCGTTATCAGTTAATCAAGGAAGTCTTTAGCCCTATGAAACAGACGCCTTTTTGTATTCCGAGCAGAATTTTTGCTTAATCCAGGGGCAACCCTCCAGATATTGTGGAACTTCAACTTCCATTGGCACCATCAAACATGGCATGACATGGCAAGGGATGCTGCAAGTTGTAGTTCAACATCTGGAGGGACGCAAGGCCTCCACCCCTTCTTTACAAAGTTGGTGGTTATTTCTTGTTGCTAAAGCACAGGAAATGCTGGACTTTACTTTCAAATATTAAGTTACCTCATCAAGAAACCTGCTGTCATCATTCCAAAGCCCCAGCAATCACCTAACTACATTTAATGTTAACAAACTAAATACTTGGTTAATCAGCTGAATTTTTTTCCATGTCAAACTCATGTCTTAGCATTTGCCTAATGATGCAACAGGAAGTTGGTTAGCAGTCCTTTTGTACTGAAGATATGCAATGTGTCTTAATGTATTCTGTCCTACGGCACAAAGAGCAATGTTATCAGGGAAGTCTTGGGCGTAGTTCAGCACAGAGTTAGGCATGTTAAGATTATTGATTCAATATGCTTAATTCTATGCTGGATTGTGGTCGTTGGCTGCAAGTCCCACGGAAATTTATGAGAATAATTTACAAGTAAATGGGCTTGGGATTTGAGCTGATTCAATACATGCCAAAGCTACAATGCAATGCACTATCAACTGTTAAATGCGCTGTAAAACATCCTGCAAAATGGGACAAGCCTTGGTTTTCCAGGGGCATATTTCAGGAGTGGGGAACCTGCAATCCAACAGCACTTAGAAGCTCACAAGTAGCACAGGGGCCCATTCCAGGGCCTTTTTAGTGGTGGCTCCATGTCCACAGAATGTCCTCCCCACAGAGATGTGCCTAGCCACATCATTGTTTTCTTAGGAAACTGATGTAGATGCAGGTTTCTGGATGAAGGGAACTGAATCGTTTGATGCTGCAGTTACTTCATATGAGTTGTAAGCCAATATTTATTTTTAATCTTTTGTGTTGTTTTATGTCCCTGTGAAGATGGCACTACCGAATCGGTGGCACATGCCCTTCTGGCTTGCACTCTTTATAAAGACTTGAGGAATGAGATTATCTCCCCTCTTTTATTATCCATTCTGGGTCGCCCAACCACTGCCACAGTGTCCTTTCACTTGGCAGCTCAAGATGAGCAGGTGAGAGCAAAGGTTGCAAGGTTTTTAGCTGGGGCAATCAGAATAAGACCCACTATCTGACTATTGATTCAAAACCTTAAAATGCATTTTATATAATTGACTTTTTATTTCTATTCTTTGTACAGTGGTACCTCGGGTTACATACGCTTCAGGTTACAGACTCCGCTAACCCAGAAATAGTGCTTCAGGATAAGAACAGAAATCGTGCTCCGGCGGCATGGCGGCAGCGGGAGGCCCCATTAGCTAAAGAGGTGCTTCAGGTTAAGAACAGTTTCAGGTTAAGAACGGACCTCCAGAATGAATTAAGTACTTAACCCGAGGTATATCGTATTGTTGTTTTACTGCTATGGCCGATGGCTGACGCAAATAAAGATTCGTTCATTCATTTGTATTGTGTGGCTACAATCTTGTTCTATGTTACAAGCCACTCTGAGGCCTTTAGGCAAAGAGGGGTGTACATGTTTTTTTTTAAACTCCCTGTGCACTAGCTAGGGCTGATGGGAAGTAAGGTATAGCTACATCTGGAATGCCACAGGTTCTCCACCCCAGGTATATTGGTGGGGGGTTTTGCTCAGATTACATTCACCAAAAGAAAACTGTTGTCTTTGGCTTGAATGGTTTTTCTGAAGGTTTCCCCACCAAAAGGCAGAGGAAGCTGCAGGGGAATGTGAGAAAATCTGCAGGGAGGGAAGAGGCATGGCTAATGTTCCTGGATCTTCTTCCTCCTAACATCTTCCACAAACAAGCCAGTATGAATTTAATAGAAATAATCAATGGGCAATGGAAATCAGCCAGTGGCATTTCCCTTCCCTGAATGTTTGACTGTCATCTATAATTTGCCTTGTCTGTCAGCCTTCGGATTTCTTAACGAGCGCCACCAACATAGTGGATTATATTGGCCACAAGTCTTTGCAATGTTGGGAAGCTGCCAACTGGCAGTCTTTGGTTATCTCTCACCACAAAACATGCTTAGAATCGAGTCTGAAGGAGGATTTTCCACCTATGCAACCTAAGAAGGTAAACTGTAAACAGAGCTCCCTAATTAGCGCCTTCTGAAGGGTAATCAGACTGAGAAATGGAAGAGCTTAGGAGAACCTCTTGATGCCTGAACAATAACTAGGGAAGTGCTTCTGTAACTATGCAGGGATTGACAGTGGTGCATTAGCATTTTTTATTTTTATTTTTAGAAAATAGGGAGGAAGCATTTACTATTATCAGCATTCAAATCCCTGGCACTCCAAAGGTCCAAAATGGTATCTAATCTTTCTATTGAGAAAAAGGGTGAGCGAAGGAAAGAACCCCCATTGATAGGAACTTCTGTGCTGATACTCTGGCAAATACAAATGTAAGGATGATAGGTACCATATTATAGCAATGGCTCTATTATGCCCTAAATTCCTCCTCCGTGTAGCCATACCAACAGCAAAATATAGGTAGTTATGCATAATAGTTGGCAGTTAGGTAAAGGGACCCCTGACTGTCAGGTCCAGTCATGGATGACTCTGGGATTGCGGTGCTCATCTTGCTTTACTGGCCGAGGAAGCCGGCATACAGCTTCCTGGGTCATGTGGCCAGCAAACCAGAGCAGCGCATGGAAACGCCGTTTACCTTCCCGCTGGAGCGGTACCTATTTATCTACTTGCACTTTGACGTGCTTTCGAACCGCTAGGTTGGCAGGAGCAGGGACCGAGCAATGGGAGCTCACCCGGGGATTCGAACCGCCAACCTTCTGATCAGCAAGCCCTAGGCTCTGTGGTTTAGACCACAGCGCCACCTGAATAGTTATGCCTTAATAGCATATGGCATATGTTCTGGCCATGGTATAGCCCTGTTAACTAGTAATTAAAAATATCAATACTTTCTGGGCAAAGTGGGGGTTTTGTTTGGTTTTTAAAATTTTATTTATACTTTTCAGATACATACAATCATTTTCACATTTTAAAATTTTACTTCCTTTCCCCTCTTTCTGTGGTTCCTTAAATTTCTTTTTAATATCTTCTGCATATCCAAATTTACTTAACTTATTTATTTATCATATACACACACACACACACACACACACACACTTATGTAGCTGCAGGCTATTACAATACTCCTGCCAGTGTTTTTATCTGTTTACAATTTATCTGTAAATATTCACCAAACTATTCTCATTCTTTTATAAAAAGTTTGTTATCTTGATTTCTTATTCTTCTGGTAAGTTCCGCCATTTCTGGCCAAAGTGTTAACGATATGATTTGCAAATTACAATTTTGCATTTGCCTATATTCTAGAATACCTACCCTTCCTTCTCACTCTGATTACAAAAGAACTGAAATCAAATTTGACTTTTCAGCCAGAATAAATTGGTTTAATAAAAGCTAAAAGTGTATGCAAACTGTGCATCGATTCTCTATTGCCATTAAAATTCCTGGTTGCTAGAAGGATTAGTTCCTAGTTAGCAAAACTGGTCAAATTATGTAAAGGCTTTAAATATTTTTTCCCTCTTGGTTTCTTTCATTGATTTCACAGTGGCAACTGTCTGGCGTTTGTAAGCATATTCTATTTGCATTCTCCCTATAGTACCTTTCTAAATGTTATGAAGAGGAAAATACAGTGATTCACAAAACAACATGTTCAAATTGATATCACAGCTTCATATTTTGAGAATTTCAAATTGCAATACTTTTCCCCATTTGCTTTCCCATTACCAATCTAAACAGAAAAACAGTGACCAAATCCAATATAAACTGTTAAAGTGACCATTTTAATGTCTATCTCACTGCCATCTGTCAGCACCAGTGTGCAGTGTCTTCAATACTGTTTACAAAGTTGCTTTCTTGCAAATGGCTCTGGCACATAGACAGAATTTAAGCGTAATGGAGTTGTCTGTGTCATGAAATCTCTCTCAAAACTTGAACATCTCCCCCACCCCAAAAAATAAGGCCAAGCAAAGCCCCTTTTCACTGTTGTGTTGTTGTTTTTTTGCCATCTTATATACATATCCCTTATGGGGAAATAATTTTAAGTTTATATATCGATCCAGTCCCAAGGAATTATCATCAAGGAGCACTTAAAATTGTGACGACTTTTCAGAAAGGGGTTTGCCACAGATGGAGGAAAGCATATGTACACGCTTGGAAGGGATTTCAAGTGATTTTTGATTGAAAGGCTCTAATTGAGAACTCGTATACAGTGGGAGTGCTTTTCTGTGGAGGAATTGTGTTCACAGGAACCAACTCCTACGGAGTGAGGGCCCTTTGCCCTCTCCATAAAATATCTGTGGCCCCCTCAAAAGTTGATGGGCACTGCCATTCAAACAATGTGTTTGTGCTGTGTCATGTAATTGATTATGTGGAGCGGGGCTTACCTGGGGACACCCCCCCCCAATATTTTATTCAAGCTGGCACCCCTGACTATGTGTATATGATGCATTTCTCCATGGACACACACAGCATGCGCACATGCTCCCCAATTTCCACTGATCAAAATTTCACCAGTCCAAAAAGCACAGGGCCTTAAGGAAGCATGTAGAAGCAGGCGAATGCATTCTTTATTTTGCGCTTTTGTGCATAGCTGCTTCCGGGGAATGTGGGTGCATGCAGACCGGAAGGACATTTCTCCTGCCAATTTTTCATGTCCTTTGCCATAAAGGAGAATATGGCGCACGCACACACACAAGAATTGAATCTGCAGCACCTCCGCCAACTGCAAAAATAATTGGCCAGCAAATGAGGCAATCCCTTGAGAACTCACCCCTGATTACCACATCAATGTTTCCGAAAACATCAATGGAGGCTTATGGTAAGTTATGAAGTATTTGTGACATTTCATTTACAGAGGGGAGGGGGTTTCCATAAAGCATAATGAATCAACAGTGGCCATTAGGCTTTATGACCAGCAAGTGTATTATTATTATTATTATTATTATTATTGTTGCTGCTGCTGCTGCTATTACTACTGCATTTATTGTTTGCTTTCTACAAAAAAAATGTCTCTGACATTAATATTATAGTACGACTTCAAGTGAAATATATGGGAGGCTTGCGGGAGTGCAATTGGGGAAATAAGATGCTGCAGTGAGGAAGAGCTTCTAGCAGGTAAACCTTTGACAACCTTTGACAGCTAAGATCCTCTGCTAAATGAAAGAGACACAAGGCAGCAAGTACCATCTATGTCTGTCTGATGCTTGCTGCAAATACAAGCTCCCAGAAAGGTGATGGCGGTCACTTTGCTTCTCCTACGACCCTCCTGCTGCAGTGAGGTAAGTCATGATTTGGCTTGGCACATCATCTGTGTCGGTCACCTTCAGGCAAACTGTGAACCCAAGAACAAAGCTTGGTTACAGCCCATGGTTTGCCTAAGGGCGAGTCAAACCATGATCCCTGGTTTGGACACACTAAGCCAAACAGTGGCTTAGCTCGTGGCAGCGCAGCAGCAGGGGGATGGAGCACAGGAGCAATCTCCTTTCTAGGAGTATAAATGCTCACATGTTTGAGCATTTGTCTTAGCGTGACATTTGAAGTGGGTCTGAGTGTGACTAACCCCATAACTTCCGTGGCCGAATGGAGATTTGAGCCTAGATCCAACATTCTTCTCACTGCACAATATTAGCTCGTGAAATGAATGTTCATGAAACTTGAAATTTAAATAGAGGGCTGTTTGCCACCCTCAACGCCCCACGTTTTGTAAGTCCCCACATGCATAGTTATGGTAAGCCTGCATGCTGAAAGTCTGAGTTTTGTCAATACTCTCGAGGAGAAAGGAAGGCAATATCCTTTTTGCATGTCTGTCCAGTGGCCAATATGTTTGATGGAGGCTCCCCGGAGCCTAAATATCTCTAAATATCGTCCAGAGCGTCTATGACTTTCCTTTTTTAAAATTCGCTTTTAATTAGGGTCTCTCATACCTCAAACACTCTTACCTGTGAGTAAGCCCCACTGTACTCAATGGTACTTACTTCTGAGCAGGCATGTATAGGCTTGAACTGGAAGGTAATATTTAGTGAGGTTCTCTTTGGGAATCTTGCAGAATTTTCTATATGTTTGTCTGGATTTATTTGTTTGTTTTGCTCCCCGCCCCACAACCGCATTTGAATGTTCTATATATGTGGGAGCTTATCCTCAGCCTTCAGAGCAGTTGAAGGGTTGTGGGGTATTTGCCTTTTTAAAAAATGTGAATGTTGTGTACAAATATGTGCTTTTGCCAACTGCAGTGACATAGCATGGTTTTGAACCCAGTACGGACATTTAGAAATAGACTCTGATTGCAATCACTGTAGAAAGATAGCTAGAGTAGGTCCTCACCTCTCTCTCTCTCTCTTCCTGATGAAGGTGTCCTTTTTCATGTCTTTGTTTCATCCCAAATAGACTACTGTTATGCCCTTTTTGTTGGTCTCCTAGTCCCTGCACGCACAATTAACAGACTTCAGCTGGTACAAAAAGCTGCTTCTCATATTCTGTCTGGCACCAGATGGAGCAAGCACATAACTAGTTTCTGGCTCGGTTACACTGACTGGATGTCACATTCAACAACGGATTCAAAGCACTGCTCGCATCAATTCCCTTAGAAGAGAATCATGGTTGGGGGAAAAATATCCTGCTACCAATCTGCGTTCACCCCAAGCTATGGTCAGCTGAGGCCAACCAGTGTGGCTGTAGGAGTCAAACCTATATCTCATGCAAATGTGCTTTCAGGGCACCTTTGTAGTGAAAACTGTCCACTCCAAGAAGACATGGCAAGGGTTCTCAATCAGGCAAGCACTAGGTCTCCACTTTTTCCCCCTGGTGCTCTTTCAACAGCCAATGCTGTGATGCATTCATTGCAGTAAGCAATGAAATATCATGGCATGGCGCAGGAGCTAGGATTTAGCTTGCGGTCTAAAACCTGGCTGTGATTTTGCAATCACCTGGCTTGTAGGCAAGCAGGCTAAGAAAGCAAGATTGTAGTCTGATGCACAGATCTTCCAGAAAAAAACCAAATGTACTCCAGAATCCATTTTACTCCAGAGCTGTGTACCAAAGGCAAAGTGATTGCCCCAGCATAAGTGGTAACAGATTAGGACTAAAATAAAACTACAGAGGATTCCTCGCCATCACACACAATTTAACAACATGGGACTGGCTCCAACAGCCACTCTTGGCTCTGAAAATGCAACATCTGAACTTCGGTTTAGCCAAGACAAAAAATGGAGGGGGTCGTGGCTATGATTGTAGGGCAGTACAAATGTTCATATAAATTTCAGCATTGAAATAATGAATCAGATAGTCCTGGGGGCAGCCAGAAAATGTGGCTCTCTAAACCAGGAATGGGGAACTGGATCCAGCTGGTGGGCCAGATCCTTACCTCTCCTGCCACTTGGTGGACAATCCCCTGCCAATCACCCAATGTCACAGTGATGTCAGATGACCCACTTTTACATGATGGTGTGCACAGAAGTCCCTGTGCAGCACTATGCAAGCCCCAAAGATCAGCTGAGAGGTAAAATGCTGAGATCTGCAGGGGCTGCCAACTGATGGCACCTGCACACTCCATTTCACCCAACGGTGTCCTTTACCTGCCCCACATTTGGCAGCAGGGTGTGGGGCAGGTGGGTGAGCCAAATGGCAAGACCTGGTGGACCTTTCTAGACCTGCAGACTGGAGTTTCTAAACAAAGAATCCCATTGTGATGGATTCCACTTTCTTTCATTGACTAGCTAGTCCTGGACACTCTAAGGAGTGGGCTTCATCCCAAGAAAGAGCTGGCAGAAGCCACTTTTGAAGGTAAGGAACATAGGAATCTGCCTTATACCATTAGGCCATTAGTCCACCTAGATTGTTATTGTCTATGCTGACTTGCAATGGCTGTGCAGGATTTGAGACAGAGGTCTTTCCCAGCCCTCCATGGAGATGCCAAGGATTGAACCTGAGACCTTCTATGTGGAAAGCTACATGTTCTACCAGAGCTACAGGCCACTCAATAACAACAGGGCAGCCAATGAGAAGAAAGTGGAAGTCTAGTGCAAGAACCTTGACCAAAGAGCCCTGAGGATTCCACTGGTACAAGATTAGTTGGATCTTTAGCTCTTGGAAATGTAGGGCTGCTTTCATTGTCTATTACTTCTGGGGTTGCAGGCAAATGCACGCATCTGGGAAAGGCAAATGCATGCATCTGGACAATGCTGCAGAAAGATGTTCCGAGTCTCTCTCTTGAAGCAAGACACAAGCATTGCTCTTTTCCCCTGTTCCATTGTCAGAGATGCGACTGGCCTGAGAGAATTCCCTTGTTGCTGATTTCTCACGGGCCCTCGAAAAATCTTCAAACTCAGACACTAAACAGTCTCTTCTAAAGTTTCATGATGTCTTCACAGTGGTATGGAATGAAATGACCCAACATTTTCAAGGGGAAAAAATGGTTTACTTTACATTATTAAACATCCCCCCCCCCCTTTTATTCTAAGTAAAATATGTGTGGTATGAAACAATGGCCGGCAACAACTCATAACACTGAGATGAGACATGCTTTATTGAACACACCTAAACTACATCCTTACCATCCAAAGATTCAAGACGGTAAAAGTCTTACCTTGCTGAAATCAACGCTGCTGTTTTCTCTGCTCACGTCATTTTTTGTTTCAATGCTGGCTGGTGCAGACTGTGGGGAAACAAGCTGACCTGCTGGAAAAAATTGTTATTACAGAATACTAACAATTATCTGTATTATTATAATAAAAATGAAAGAGGTGTTTAAGGGTATCACATATGCTTCATATTCTAGGCATGTGAAACATGGACTCAAAAGGCGAATGCCTTTTTCCCATACCATGTTCTCAACCCAAATTGCTTGTAGCAGCAGAGCAATACATATTTCCCCACTATCCCAAACGTTTTCAAAACAATGTGGACCAACTGAAATAATCCAGCTGTGCATTGTTATCAGGGCATCTAGCTGGCCACTGTCAGAGGGCATACTTTGAGGCCTCTGAAATTATTTACAGATCCTGCAGACCAATGCTATGCATGTTTCGTTGGAAAAGAAGGCTCCACTGTGATCGATGGAGTTTACACCCTAATAAGTGTGTTTGGGATTGCAGCCTTAAACTGTTTAATAGCCATGCTTTCTCCCCCCAAGGACTCTGGGAACTGTAGTTCTGTGAGGGTACGTGCAGGGCTTTCTTCAACAACTTGGTGGCCTCCCATATAATATGAACTAAAAGCCAGCATAACTGCAGGGTTGCAAACAGGTGGAAACTGCACCCCAAAACATCCAGAGGGCACCAGGTTGCCAAAGCCTGGAGTAAGCCCTAACCAAACTATAATGCCCAGGAACCTTTGGAAGAAACCATGATAGTTCAATTGATGTAAAACGGATGCAAGTTTATACAGTGTTAAGATACAAGATTTATTGTACGAACCACCCTGCATTTTTATTCAACCTAAATGTGTTTTTTAAAAAAGAACATAAAAATAAATCATACCAACACAACAGTGATTTCTACCATCTGAACAGAAATGTGTTAAGACTCTGTATGTCTCTCTCGTTTGTGTATATAAAAAAGAGTCCAACTAAGCTGGAATAGCTATTAATAACATTCTGGCAGAAACCCTAAAGATCAAGTGATTGACTAGATTAACAATGAAAAACATCATGCTGGAAGAAACGGATGTGAAAACATGAATGAACATTTGAATTGGCCTAAAGCTCATGCAAGATAGTTTTGTAGTACACTACCTCTGAACCTTCAAGGAGCTTAGAGAACCCAAAGGTTAGAAGATGAGGGAGGTAGAGAGATGAGATGAGCCTGTTAGAAGACAGATACAACAAAGACAGACCAAAATAAAGAAACGTGAAGATGACTGACACAACAGCAGAGTTTAGATAACATACAGTTAGTTATTCATGGGCACAAACAAGAACATAGGGAGAAGAAAGGGTTCACTATGAGGTGAAGGTGATCAAGAGATACGTGACCTTTATTTCAAGATACCGAACTGCAAGTATTTTTTTAAAAAAAGAACAAAAGCAGTAAAATAGAAAAGGATGAATGTACAAGGGGGTGGGGGTGGGAAATAGGCAGCTAAAGACTCAGTACACTGAGAGGAGAGATGCCAGACTTGATCAGATGTTGCAAACATGAAATGGCCTTAAACATTGAAGGAATGCAGGACAGCAATCTTAAACAGAGATTCTAAATAGATAACATGTGACTGTTGAGTTCTAAGAAGAGATCTGCTGGAGCTGGAGCCACACAAGATGTCCTGAAAACCCTAAATGTGTGGATAGGGTGGACCATGGTTACTTGGTACCACTCTGCACATGCTCAATGGCACATTATTACTTCAGCTATTCATCAACTATTGAACACAGTTTCTGGGAATGAATTCTCATAAGCTTTTGGCCCATTTAAAGTCAGTGTCCTAGCACAAATCCCATTTCTTTCACTGGTATATGTTCTAGCTCAGCACTTTGTGGAGACTGGACTGCAAGACTACTATTTGTGGTGACTGATACAAAATTGAAAATATGAATCCCAAAGAAAGAAAGACTAAATGGCTAAAACATTACAAATAAATAAAATAAACAAAAGATGACCGATATAAGAAATTTAGATCCTCAAAACGAGCAAGACTTGAGATCATGAAACATCACCTCCTAAACCTAAGTTATGTACTGCTTATTATATATATTGGCCGTGGCCATTTATTTGAGGATGCCTCATGGTCTCAAACATTAGCAAGGCTTTTAGCTTCTTTGCAAACAAAACTACACTAGGTTTTTTTAATGATTGCTTCCTAAAATGGAATAAATCTAACTAACTAATTCTCACTGAGGCTGTCAACTGTATCAAACTTGCAGCACTTCATATTGCAGGGAGCGGCTCACAAGATTCCCCCAATATAATAATAATTTAAAAAATCAAGCACATCAAGAAAAAAAATCTAGACTAGAACACTAGAACGTTTCTCCTTTATATCTAGTTTTCTGTGTGAAGGAAATTTTTTATATGGAAGAGCACAGAATCATGTAAGCAGCCAAAAATAGTATAGTTCAGACAAAGGCATAGCATCTCAGTATAAGTAAGTTTTAAGCAATCAACAGTTGATAATATGTAAGCATGGCACAATGGCAGGCTTCAGCATTTTGGAAAAAGCATCAACTGAAGCCCAGAGTACTTTCACTTTAAAGAAGGGTCATACTTGCTTCTGTTTCCAAATGCAATCTAAGAATCTGTGCTTTACATTGCTGGAAGCTTTGAAAGTACTACCAGGAAAATGCCCTCCCAGATCCAGGATTTTGCTGTCTAAATTCATCCATATAGTGCCCTAGCAAGTCTGCCCTGCCCATTACTTGCAACACTTCCTACATGTGCTTAATTTTTCTGAGAATCTTTTAATATATATATATATATATATATATATATATATATATATATGTTGTGACATTGGAAATAATTACCCTTAATGAGTAGGAATTTGAAACTTCAATGGAATCATCTCTTGACTTGTGTTATAACTTGCAATTGCATTAAAGCCTAATCACATACTTTATGAAGGCTTGATGTATCCTTATGGAACACAGAATATGAATATACAGTACCTGTTTTGACCTTACTCACACACCATTGCCACTGTCGAAAAGAATCTTAGGTATAACTATATCAGCGTTAAGTAATCTGCAAACTATACCTTCAGGCATTTCAGCTGCAATCCTGAAACAGCTTACCTGGAGTTGACTGATTTCAGCTTGACTGAGGGCTTTGTCTTATGGCACAAGGACAGTCTCTTGAAGACAATATAATTAGATTTTCCCTAGTCTGAAAATGCCACCCTTTCTGATCTCAGAGACTTGATGGTGCCAACTCTTTATCACTTGGGAAATGGCGTAACTGCAGCCACGCCTGAATAACACCACAAAACCTTTGTTTGACTTCCTACTGCAAATACCTTCTCCGCTGCATATTACAAAACATGAAATGGCTTACAATCGAAATCAATAAAGGTACTGTATGATCCATTTGCAAGCTATCAAGTATTTGTGGCTACAGTATATATACCAAAACAACTGGGGGGGAGGGGAAAAAACCTAGTGTAAAAACAGAATCTAATTCAACTGAAAATTGAGAAACTAATTAAACTAGAGCACATCCCTGAACACCTGGCATAAACAGAAGGACTGCACAAGCTGCCCTGTTGGCCTTTCAGTCTGCTTACCAGGCTGGCAAACCCTATCAGGAAACTCTTCTGTAATTCCTGGGACACTGCCAAGAAAGTCCTATTCCCATATCTCGTAGTGTTAGCTTTCCAAAGTGAATGGATCACAGCCTGCTCTCACTATGATCAGAAAGGGAAAAAACTAAAGAGAAGAATGCACTCTAATGTGATAGGTTATACAGGTGTTGCAGTGATGTTGTGGCAGTGACACAGGAAGAGGCAGTAGTTTAAGGCTGGGGTGCCAATCGCTTTCAGGTTTGAAGGTGTGCAATACATGTGTTTCATTTGACAAATATCTTGCAAGAGCTGCCAGTAATTATTACTGAAATAACATGACACTTTACCATTTTTGTCCATGGAATGAGGTTCAGACTGTTTCTTGCCAATATCAGCAAAGGACCTGACTATTGGGATCCTATTGCTTAGCTTCTTCTGATTCTGATGGTGGTGCTGTTTGAGCAGAGCTTCGTGCACCCTGTGGCGAACATCTTCGCTGAGCTGTCCTGAGCCTACTTGTTGATCAAGAATCATGTCTGAAAATATAAAAGGCAAATGATCTAATGACACCAGGAGCTAGGATCACAAGGAGTCAAATAGCAACAACAACAACAGGAGAATTAGCAAACATGACTGAGGAATTCCCGGTTCAGAAATCCAACAAAATATTTGGGCCATTGCATGTCGCCCCATAATAGCACAATGTTTTCTGGGTGAGATAGACTAACTCCCAAATCTGTCATTCTTAACGAACCCAGCAAAGTTTGTTGTATATGTAGATTAACAGGTAACCAAATATGAACATGCCTTCGGCTTTCTCATAGATTGCCCTGCAATGCACAGATGTGTGCATTTATTCTCCAACTCTTCTCCTTTCACCCCTTCCCACCAACACCCTTGGCTATTCCTAGGGCTTGGAACGTGATGCCATAAAGTTGTGCATACATAATTTTAACAGGAGACAAAAAACCCAGTCCAAATAAAAAGTCTTCGCACGCCTCTGGAAACTGCTCATGCTTGGATGAGAGCAGCTGGCTTCCAGGAAGCTGGTCTTCATAGTTATGCAACACTCACTTGCTGTCAACATTTTGTTCACTGATGAAACGCCACAAAGTGGCTTTTCTGATGGTGGAGCTATGTATCCAGTGGACAGCATGGGTCTTAGAATTTTGCTCTCCAAACAGCTGCAAAGCAGTGGGATTAAGGGAATGATCTGAAGCAGAGAAGTGATGAGAGGAAATCGGGCACACCACATCACTCACCACTTCCTCCCCAGCTGCTGGGATTCTGGGTGCGTTTTTATAGAATCATAGAATCATAGAGTTGGAAGAGACCACAAGGGCCATCGAGTCCAACCCCCTGCCAAGCAGGAAACACCATCAGAGCACTCCTGACATATGGTTGTCAAGCCTCTGCTTAAAGACCTCCAAAGAAGGAGACTCCACCACACTCCTTGGCAGCAAATTCCACTGTCGAACAACTCTTACTGTCAGGAAGTTCTTCCTAATGTTTAGGTGGAATCTTCTTTCTTGTAGTTTGGAGCCATTGCTCCGTGTCCGCTTTCTTCCATCATAGCCAAGGGCAGGGAGGAGGTTCAAGGGGGAAATTGGATTGGGGAAGGATAAAGTGCCCCTCTCTCATCTCCTCATTTTAAACCTTGCCCACCTCCTCTGCTTTGCAACTGGGTCCTTGTTCCTCTAATCTCCATCAAATATTCAGATGAGCTACAGAAGAAGCAGCTTTCAACATCTCTTGCTCAACAGAGTTTTCTTTGAAATCCGAATTGGCCAGGGGTGAACTTTGCTGGTCCACAATATCAGTGACCATATAAATATTGCAAGAGAAACATGGTGGCAATTTCAGTGCCACTTAGAGAAATGGTCTTTTGGGTTTTGAAAGGGCTAGGAACTCAAGACCACGGCGGGTATTTCTCAATCGTACGTCAACGTCATGGTCAGACGCGTACCCACTGCAGTGTTTAAAATCTGCTCTCTCTCTTTTTAAAACCAGAAGCTTTTAAAACAGGAATTCTCAGATTACTAACAAGAGCTCATCTGAGCTCAACGAAACACATTAGGGGACTGTGAGCACCCTGCTGGCAGTGTATCATCAATCTCAGACTTAGTGCGCATGTAAAATTCAGGGATAGATAGATAATCGGCTTGGAACCCAAATACTTGAAGGAACCTCTTCCCCTCATCAGCCTGCCCATGCCCTGAGAACCTCAGAGGAGCATCTTCTCTGCATTGGGAGAAGCTTGCTCTGCAGTGAGTGATACAGGATAGAACCTTCTCCCAAGTGCTCCCCCCCCCCTTTGATTGGTGCTGATGCTGCTATCATTTAAGCACCACTTTCAGACTTGATTTATTTGCCCAAGCTTTTTAAGCTGTGTGAGCTGATTACTTGTTTAATCTGCTGCGTTTGTTTTAGCTGCATTGCATGCATTGTGTTTTATTATTGGGCCGGTTGTTTTTATTTTGCGTTCTCTAACCCACCCAGGCATCCGCAGCGATGGCGTAAAGGTTGTTAATATTTGTAAGTAATGAATAAGTAAAAGGCATAATGTGTACAGAGGAAGTTCCGTAATAATAAAGTTAATATACTAGAATGGAGGTGGGGCAGCAGGGAGGAGAGACTGAGGATGGAGGCTACTCAGTATTAAGATGCTGTCCTGTTGAGCTTTTAGAGATCTGGGAGGAGGAAGGCAGCCTTTCCACTGGCAATTAAGGCTTAAAAGTCAAAAGCAAGTTTCTCACTAAAGCAAGCTAACTTTTAGCATATTCATTAGGAGAAGCCGTGCCACTCAAAACTTCTGACACCATGAATGTTGAGTCATGAACTCTTTTGCTCGTGAGCTTTTCTTTCTCTCTGCAACCCCACATCTCCCAGTAAGCTCTCGTCATGAACCAAGAAGAGCACACAGATACGCAATTAAGGTGTCAAAAACTGGCAGGATTAGTCAAACTTGTGATCATCTTCAAGATTAAGGTGTGGATTTCTGCAGACGGAAAGTCTTGCACAGAGTTCCAACTCCTACAGAGGCGCTGGCTTTCCCCATGCAGATACCCACACTCAATGCACAATCGAATTGGGCACTATTGAAGATGCCACCCATTCCACATTTATAGGAACTCAACTGTTTAGTGTGGCAGCACCTGCACTTTGGAACTCCCTGCCACTGTACTCTTTTCGGTGTCTGCTAAAAACATTCCTGTATAGACAAAGCCTACCCAGATGCTTCAAAAGTTGAGGTAATTTTTCATCTGTTTTAGCATTTTAACTTCTGTATGTTTTAAAGCAGGGTTGTATTTTTCTCTCTCTTGATTTTACTGTTTTATTTGTAGAAACTGCTTTGGGTTGTTGTTGCTGTTGACAATCAAGTAGTGTATAAATTTTATGAAATAAACAAATAACAATGCATGGACACAGGGCTGAGCTGGGACATTTTGTTGCTGTGGGTGCAGTTTTTAAGGGGCAGGGGACATCAGCATCGACAGCAAGGTGTAGATGGAACATACAGCGTACTTCTTGGTAAAAAAAAAATACTCTTTGCTAGTAAAAGCAAAATGTGGTGGGACTCAAGTAATGCTCAGGAAGGTAACAAACAAAAGTGTAGACATTTCTTATGGCCAAACAACAAGTGGAATGTATCCATGCCAATATTAAGAAAAGGTTGCTAAGAGACGCAGAATTAACCTAAGAAGCTGTATAAAGGTTTGGATTTCAGGGCGTACCCAGCACAGCAGCCTGGGAGCTGTTTAGCAAAAAATGAAAAATGGGTTAATGAGTGGGAAACTGCATGGGAGGAAGGGTCAAAGGATTTGGGGGACCAGGGGATGGGGGAAAGAAAGCACTCACTGGAAATATTATTCTACCAGTCGTTTTATGCAAACACACACACACATACTTTATATCAGACTGCCATAAAAAGTCATTTATTTATTTATTTGAGAAAGCACGTACATTATTTTGTTTAGACCATTGGTATGAAAAATCGAAAACAGGACTCTTACAAACTGAAAATGCAAGACTTTTAAAAATTTGTGATCCGTTCTACTTTATAGAATGTTATTACTGTTTTCTTACTGTTTTATGTGCAATGCTTAAGGGTGAGGGAGTTTTTATTAACAAGTTATTGTCATTATTATTATTAAAAACTATTTTATTTGATAAGAAATAGCTTGTGGTGTCCTTGTAAGCCATGTGATCTCAAAATGGTCATGAAGTCATTTCCAAACATAATGTAATGGAAATCCTAGTGTCCGTGTGTCATACCGACAAGAATGTAGGATGGAGTCTTTCACCAGTAAAGAAAACAAAAGTAAAAATGCACCACACTGCATCTTACATTGGTCCTCGATTCACATATAGGAGAGGACCATTTCCGCAATCTCCCCCCTCCATCTGCAGCGCCTGTAGCCTATCCAGCACCATTGCCAAATGACCAAATTTAGGAGTAGCACAGTCGGTTGCAGAGGAAAAGGGGGAGATGGGAAATCCCTTATCAATGAATGTGAGCATTGTTTCATTCCCAGAAGGGTGAATGAATGAGTGGCTCCTGTCAGAACAGGATGCTGAAATAGATGGACCAGTGGCTTGGGACTCAGCTATACAGCTCCAAATACAGTGGTACCTCCGGTTGCAGATGTGATCCATTCTGGAGGTCCAGCCAGATCCCAAGGTCTTTGCAACCAGAGGACCGCTTCTGTGCATGGCAAAACCCGGTAACATACTTCCAGGTTTGCCGCTTTCACATCCCAAAGTTTACATAACTGGAGGTACTACTGCATGGGTAGGCAAACTAAGGCAGAGGGGCCGGATCCGGCCCAATCGTCTTCTAAATCTGGCCCACAGACGGCCTGGGAATCAGCGTGTTTTTACATGAGTACAATGTGTCCTTTTATTTAAAATGCATCTCTGGGTTATTTGTGGGGCAAAGGAATTCATTCATTCCCCCCCCCCAAAAAAAAATACAGTCCAGCCCCCCACAAGGTCTGAGGGACAGTGGATCAGCCCCCTGCTGAAAAAGTTTGCTGACCCCTGTACTACTGTATAACGCTTTAAGTGCATTACACAAATGTGACACTAGATGGCACTGGTGAGCTAACGGCAAATTTAAATTAATTGTTTAAAAACTTATTTTTAAAAAGCATTTTCACAGCCTTTTTTTTAACATATGTGTTGATTCTGCCTTGGTCCTCTTATGTTTTTAGAAAGGAAAATCAGAAACTAAGCGCTCAGCTAAAGTAAATATAGGGTGACATCTAATTGTGATATCCCATTTGTGCAACTGACTTCTGCTTGTGGAAATGGGACTTGTCTTTCATACCCTTCCCCTGCAGCCTGCTTTCCCTAAAATTGCTCTACAGCAGTGGCTTTCAACCAGTGCGCTGTGGCACCCTGGGGTGCCTTGAATGATGGTCAGGGGTGCCACTGGCAACACTAGCCTCTGTCTCTCTTTCCCTCCCTCCCTCCCTCCCTCCCTCCCTCCCTCCCTCCTCTGATGCCCTCTCGCATCAATGCCTTCCAAAGGCTTGTGAGGCAGCAGCCCTGGCTACAAGTTCCCCAGGCAAACAGTGCCTCTGGGGATGGCCAGGGGAGAGGAGAGGAAGGGAGGCTGAGGGAACACTCCACAAAGAAATGTGTTTGAAAAGGTGTGATGGGCTACCGGCTTTGCAGGCAAGGGGGTGACATAACTGGGCTTCTGAGGCTTGGAGCACGTTTCCCCACAGGGGAGCTGCAGAAAGAATGTACAGTGGTACCTTGGGTTACATACGCTTCAGGTTACATACGCTTCAGGTTACAGACTCCGCTAACCCAGAAATAGTATCTCAGGTTAAGAACTTTCATTCAGGATGAGAACAGAAATCGTGCTCCGGCGGTGTGGCGGCAGCAGGAGGCCCCATTAGCTAAAGTGGTGCTTCAGGTTAAGAACAGTTTCAGGTTAAGAACGGACCTCCAGAACGAATTAAGTACTTAACCTGAGGTACCACTGTAGTTGGTCAAGAGAGCCTTGAACTCAAAGAGGCTGAAAACCTCTGCTCTAGAAGGTTAGGGGGCTCTGCAGAGCAGATTGGGAGGCTGTAGCAATGGGCAAGAAAGGGAAATCCCACTTCATCCACTGGAATGACTTACAAGGCTGAATGTGTGCAATACGACTGGATATTTGCCCAAAAGAACACAAAAAGAAAATATGCAGCCCACAACTTTACCTGTCTACCCCTGTAAGCTACAGTGGAATAAAAAAAAACACACGTTTGATTCCAGCTAGAAAAATGGCATATTGTAAAACCCAAGAGCCATTTCACTGGCTGCGTTCAAACCAAATGACAATTTTAGAATGCATCCGAAGGAAGTAGATGAAAATATCAAAGAGAACATTTCCATCTGCCAATTTGAACTGAAATAGTCGGGAGGATATTAATGTGAAATAGCTGTTTAAGGTCAAGAAGTCACATCTGGTGTGCTGGTCAAGTGCTGCAGACTATGACTGAGTTCTCATTGTGTAAAGAAGGCAATTTGGGACCTTGAAGTAGGAAACTGGGTACCTGAGAAGTACCACAACAATACGTAGGAACAACAAATGTGATATGAAAAGTGTGTTGGCTGTAGTTATGGGAATCGAGAGCAGCCAACTTTAGGAAGCAGAAGTGGGGTCTGTCACCCTCCACACCATCTTTAAACCAGCTCTCTAATAAAATTAGTGTACTGTATTGTATTGTATTGTATTGTGGTTCATATATTGCCTAATTAAAGGGAAAACCCTCCAAACGGTCTATGTAAGAGTATAAAATATTAACTTAAAGATCAGTGATAAAAACACACCTTAAAAACAGCACACATAATCAAAATACCAAAATATAGGTAAGACCAACACTTGTAAAAGCAAACATACATAACACAGTTACATGAGCAGGCTTGCGTAAACAAAAAAGTTTTTAGCAAGCATCGGAAACAATATAGCAAAGCTGCCTGCTTTATATTAATAGGCAGGGAGTTCTAGAATACTTTTTTTCTCAGAAGTAAAAAAAATAGTTGCTGATCCAAGGTTTAAAGGAGTGCCTTCATCACATGTAAAAGAGGACAGAGAAATTAAGAAGCTATGGGAGAAAAACAGGAAAGTATGACATCCATCCATTGCAAAATAATCTCAATATTTTTATCAGGATAATCCTGTACAGGTTTAGGTAAAGGTAAAGGGACCCCTGACCATTAGGTCCAGTCGTGACCAACTCTGGGGTTGTGGCGCTCATCTCGCTTTATTGGCCAAGGGAGCCAGCGTACAGCTTCCAGGTCATGTGGCCAGCATGACTAAGCCGCTTCTGGCGAACCAGAGCAGTGCACGGTAACACCGTTTACCTTCCTACCAGAGCGGTACCTATTTATCTACTTGCACTTTAACGTGCTTTCGAACTGCTAGGTTGACAGGAGCAGGGACCGAGCAACGGGAGCTCACCCCGTCGCAGGGATTTGAACCGCCGACCTTCTGATCGGCAAGCCCTAGGCTGTGTGGTTTAACCCACAGCGCCACCCGCATCCACAGAAGTAAGTCTGCTGAATTCAGCAGGGCTTGCTCCCAAGTTAGTGTGCACAGAATTACAACTTGATAGCACAATTCTCCACATGTCTACTCAGAAGTAAGTCCCACTGAGATCTATGGGCCTTACTCCCAGATAAGTGGGTTTAGGGTTGCGGCTTAGCATCAGTGTAAACTGAGTGAGAACAAGCATCTTTAATAAAACAAAATAAAAAGATGTTTGGAACTTGAATGACTGCTCAATGGCACAAATAATCACAAAGGGCACTCTGAACATTAGAAATGTCAGGCAGATAGGACCTACTGAAAACCAACACACAATGCAGAATGTAACCTCAGCTATTTATGAAGCACTATGATGAGCGTATGTTCCTGACACAAATGACTGCTTCTTAATTTTCAGTTGTATTTTGGAAATTTGCATACTACTGTTCAGACAACAGACATTTAAAATGCAAAGGAACCAAGAACATTAATCAAAGTGACAGGAAAATGAATGAAGAAAACAGAGCAGCAAGGATTTTTTAAAAAATAAATAAAAGCAGGATTGAAATATGAGCTCAAATAACCCTCCCTTACCTACTCAAAAGCAAGATCCACTGAGCTCTAATGGATTTAATTCCAGGTAAGTATGTATAAAGATTGCAGCCTAAGACTGCAAAAATCAAATGCATGTTATTTATTATATATAGGAATATGTGTGTTAATACATTTTTATTGTGGTCTACACACCTTTAAAATGATGTTTCTAGAATGTAGAAGGTTTAGCCAAGTTAAGGGAAACAGCAGCATTGTTATTTGACTGATACTGAGTGACAGTTGCCCAGCAGCCATCTAGAGAGGCCAGGACCCTGATATAGTCTGACTCACTCCTGCTGCTGGAAGATCTCTGAACTCAGCGCTAGCAATCATAACACTGAATCCTGAGTTGCATGCAGCAGCCTCCTGAATGCTTAAGCAATTACAGCATGGCTACAAATGATCAGGAGAAACACCTATGCCAGCAGCATCTTTGGAACTACCAAGGAACCAATGTCTCTGCATTCCCTTCAATCTCACCCCATCAAACACTAATTATTGAGCTGAATTGCTAAAATATCAAATTGCAGCGAGCGAGACACACAAGAACAGAATCCACAATGCCAAAGCGCAGCCTGTACAGGAAAGAGCAGGAAAATGTTTGGGAGGAATTCATTGTTACGCCAAGGGGATCGTTCCACCAGAGAAAGCAGTTCCTCCAGCCCACCCACCCCCACTGCTTTTGGTGTGCTCCTGACCACCACCCCCAAATCAATTTCTGGGGAGTGAGGGGTGCAGCAGGGGAGGAGCAGAAGCTTTTCATTGACTCTTGCTCCTTCCTTGGCACCTGCCCTTTTGAGTTCCAGGGCCACATTCACTCATGAGTAACCTTCCAGGGGCCACATAACCATGTTAGAATTCCTGCTCCATGACTGCAGTCATGGGATTGTTGTCTTTCACATGACGGTATATGTTTTGACTCCACAAAGTGGGAAGTGACGGAGACAGGATGTTTGTGTTACTGTGTTCCGTGAAGTGGGACTATTGTCCTTTGTTCTTTTTCTCTTTGCTGCCTGATGCTAGAGAGAGAGGGAGCCATGTTGCAGTGCTCTGTGTGTGTTTATATGTAAATAAAGTTGATTAGCCAAAATGCCGAGTTGCTGAGGTCTGTTGTGCTTGATGCACAAACTCTGCGGATCCCTAAGTGTGCCGTTGTCAGTTGGCATCGGTAGCTGTGATGTTTGGGCTGAAGAAAGCTTTTGAAGCTCCCAAACAATTGACCAGGAGAGAGAGAACATGCCAGTCGGGCATGTGTCTCTACCAGGGTCCTACTCGAGTGTAGGCTGAGCTCCTGATAAACCACTGGTGAGCAGGAACAGAGGGGACAGTGGGCAGAGTCACAGATGTGATGTTTACCTTTGCACAGCAGGCTGTATTCCAGCCACACACACAAAAGCTAGAGGTTCCTATACACACCCCTATTTATATCTCTGCCCAGGCAGGCAAGAGGCATTCTAACAGTTCTAAACAGGCAAGCAGACGGAGGGAGGGGGGCATGTAGCAGGACTGGTGATGGGAGTTTTCCGGGGAGAAGGATAGCCACAGACTGAGAGCATGCCAGGAACACCGGTGCAACTCATTCAACTCATTCAGTTGGTTTTCAGCTGGGACTTGGCAGATCATTAGCCTCCTCTGACTAAGCAGCCACAAATCAGATTAAGTCACTGATCACCTATGCTACATTTTCTTCATCATCATCATCATCATCATTATCATCATCAGACTTGCCTAAGGCACTAATTGTGCAATCCTTACTATGTCTACTCCGAAGGAAATCCTACTGGGGCTTACTGTAATATTAATGGGATTTGGGTTGCAGACTAACTCTTCACTATTTCCCCCCTTCACCCATTTTCTCACATTCACACATAAAAACATAATCTATGAGCTACTTGTTTTGAACATTTTGATTTCCTTCCATTATCCCCCCAAAATATTTATTCCTACCAAGTCTTTAGAAATATCTTTACAACACACACACTTGCATTTAACATGATTAACTTTGGGGTCCTACTGAAACTTATACGAGAGGTAGTATTCAGCTACTCTTCTGAATTACAACCTCCACTCTGTCCTTCAAGAAAATGGTATCTTCCCTTTCCACAACAGCTACAGCCCTTCACCTTCCCTTTCCACAACTTGTACATCTCTGTGTCTCAGTGATGATACTGGAAAGACCGACATTAATGCCATGCTAAGTAGAAAACATCAGGGGGAAGAGAAATGCATGTTAGGATTTGGAATTTTATTTATTTGGAATCTGAAATATATTACCACCCCATAGAGAAACATTGCATCTTATGCAGGGCAGTGTGATGGTGTTGTTTTATTTTGGGATGCAGAGAGTATTATACGATCTTCATATTGTTGTGTTAACTGCACACTTACCTGCAATTTCTTCTAAAGAATTTGCTCTCATGTCCAGCAACACAGTGCCATTGAGGATACAACTTCTCAGTTCAAACAAGCTGTGAAGCGATAACGTGGCAACGTATGGTTTACTCCACCTCTCTCCTCCATCTTCAACATCTTCTTCAAATTTCAACCACCTAAGCAAGCAAAATAATAATAATAATAAAATAATAATAATAATAATAATAATAATAATAATAAAAAAATTTTATTTATATCCCGCCCTCCCCAGCCGAAGCTGGGCTCAGGGCGGCTAACAACAATCAAAATAATCCAACGATTCTAAAAACATTTCATTACAAAAATTAATTAAAATCAAATTTATGGCAACCAATAAGCAAAATTCTGTGCAGATTGGCAGAGGAGGGGGGTCAGGCTGCGCCCTGACCAAAGGCCTGGTGGAACAGCTCTGTTTTGCAGGCCCTGCGGAAAGATGTCAAGTCCCGCAGGGCCCTGGTCTCTTGTGACAGAGCGTTCCACCAGATTGGAGCCGCGGCCGAAAAGGCCCTGGCTCTAGTTGAGGCCAGCCTAACCTCTCTGTGGCCTGGGATCTTCAAGATGTTTTTATTTGCAGACCGTAAGTTCCTTTGTGGGACATACCAGGAGAGGCGGTCCCGTAGGTACAAGGGTCCTAGGCCGTATAGGGCTTTAAAGGCTAAAACCAGCACCTTAAACCTGATCCTGTACTCCACCGGGAGCCAGTGCAGCTGGTATAGCACCGGGTGAATGTGATCTCGCAGCGAAGACCCCATAAGGAGTCTCGCCGCGGCATTCTGCACCCGCTGGAGTTTCTGGGTCAGTCTCAAGGGCAGCCCTACGTAGAGCGAGTTACAATAATCCAGTCTGGAGGTGACCGTCACGTGGATCACAGTGGCTAGGTCAGGGCGAGAGAGATAAGGAGCCAAAAGAGCTTAGTCAGCTCCTTCTGTTTGAGAACTGAAATGTCAGTCATGCAGAAGCAATAGAGAAGAAACACAAATAGTGAGATGATAGATGACAGACAGACAGATAGATAGATGATAGATGGATAGATAGATAGATAGATAGATAGATAGATAGATAGATAGATAGCAATTTCACAGCTCCGCTCTTTGGGTTGCATCCAACTACGTCCTGTTGTTTCATGGAAACCTCTTTGATTGAAAAGGAGGCTTCCACCAATGGAAGCAGGAGGCAATTTTTGCTACTTCCCACTTCAGCCTCCTACACAAAGAAACCCCCCGAATCTGCTCCAAGAGGGTTGGAAGACCTTCCATAACAGCATGCAAAGTGGAGACGAAAACAAGGGAGGCGAAAACAGGGATTTTGTGATGATCACTTCCTTCTCAAAAACCTCTGCTTGATCCAAGAGCTTTTTCTGAATGGATACAGCCCCACAGCATGGTGTGTGAATAATGCTATGCCATGGTTTCTTAAATTTGATCACTGAAACTCAGCCCTCGTGACTTAACTATTGTCTGTTAACTACAAACAAGCCACACTGTTGGCCGAGGGAGCCGGCGTACAGCTTCCAGGTCATGTGGCCAGCATGACCAACCTGCTTCTGGCGAAACAGAGCAGCGCACAGAAACGCCGTTTACCTTCCCGCCGGAGTGGTACCTATTTATCTACTTGCACTTTGACGTGCTTTCAAACTGCTAGATTGGCAGGAGCTGGGACTGAGCAACGGGAGCTCATCCCGTCGCGGGGATTCGATCGGCAAGTCCTAGACTCTGTGGTTTAACCCACAGCGCCACCCACGCACCTTGGTTAATATTAACCATGACCCAGCATTATGTGCAAACCTGGCTTTTTATCCCACCTCTTGGCCCAATCTGATCTATGAGTTTAATAATACTGGATACCTACCATATGGGAAGTTGGTTATGAGAATGCCCAAGATGTCATGTTTGAAATGCTTATGTGGGGGAAAGCTTATATAATTGCTAGGCATAGTTTCTTAACGTGGTTTCATATTTCATTCTGCTTGGGACACACGCATACAATACCAAATTCTGAACATGTATATTAATAGATGAATGTCATCTTGCCCTGTGAAGGGATAAAAAACATTTGGGTAGCCATCAAGTCATCTGCCCAGTCCTTCTATCCCCAACCCCACACATACAGACATTTCTGGAGTGTCCATGGGACAAGAAAATGGAAAAGTGGTTCCCACGAAGATGAGTTAAGTTGGGATCAGGTCAACCCCCCTGCCCCAAGCTTGAACCCTGGAGATAATGATCAGCTTCCCTCACTTCAATGCTATCCCTGTGTTTCTATGAAACTAGTGAAAAGGATCCTCTGCTTAAGATCTCCACAATAAAAGGGAAATGGATGGATTCAGAATGAATCTTTGGGTATCCATTTTGGCTGTCAGGAATGTAAATTCAAAGCATCTTCCTGCCTGCTTTATAGGACTGAGAAATCAAAGGGTTGGATATAGTGGGGGGGGGCAAGAACCTGTTAATTATGACAGAGCAACTTGTTTCTATATTAGGGCAAGTCAAGTATTTAAAAAACGCTGCTTTGTCTTTGATAACAACATGTTGGAAATGTGGGAAGTAGATCAAAGAGGACATCCATGAAAAGTCAAGCGTTCCCCAACAATCTTTGCAGCTTTATAAAACCTTCTTCTTTAATTTAAATCTTTGTTTATAGAACGGATCGATATCTTCCAGCAGTTAATCATCACTGGAGACCAAGCTCCCCATCCTATTTTATTTAGAAAGCTCTTGAAGTTATTAAGCGCTGTTCAAAAGTAATTAAGAAAAACACACAGGGAGCTGTCGGGAGGCTTAGCACCTAAAAATTGCAGACACAGAAGAGAGAAAAAAGAAGGAATTTAGGAAAGAGGGCAAGGAGCCATGAAATATGACACCTGAAGCAAAGACTGAGTGTAGGAACCCAAGTCTTCTTTAAGTTGTCTCTCCCCACTCTACCATGTCATCATTATGAAACAACATATTCTCAGTGTGTTGTATTCAACACGGCACTAAGGCTAATGTTCCATCACCAAGAGGATTCCTCCTTGTACAACAGAACATTTCCCCCCTTTCCTTCCCTTGCTCACCAACTAAATCTGTTCTGGGGGATCCCCCAACTCTTTGGAAAAGTTCTGAGGGCAGCATGGAGCAAGAAGGGGAAATTCCTATTGCACTAGCTGCAATCCTTGCATGCATGCAACTATTTAATATAGTCTTCCATGTTCTTGTAAATTTGAAATGCTTGATGACTGATAACGTGCACTAGATGAATACCAGACTGGGTAGCCGAGCTTCAAATCTCTTTATTGGCTATGAAGCCCAAAAGGTAATCCCAAGCAAGTTAGTATATATCAACATTTGTTTCCCAACTAAAATAAGCATATTGTCCTTCCCAGGGCCAACATATTAAGAATATGCTGAGCTTTGCCAATTTAACCAGTAGTGTATTTTTAAAAAATGTATAATTTCCTAACACTCAGCTATATCACTTTTGCAGAGAACTAAATCATTATATTCAGCAAAGCAACTGAGTCTTGATCCACTTGTGGAGTAACACGCTCAATATCTTCTGTGTTTACTTTCATTATATCTGTTGACTTCCCAGGGGAACTGAACTCCCACTAGTTCACCCACACTCTCCATCATCCTTCTGAGTAACAGAACAGCCAAGATCTTGGCAAATCTTACACACGCCACTAAAAAGCTACAATAGCAAGAATTGGCTAGAACATTTGGTTGGATCGTTAGTCTTCATTTGATGGGTCGAGGCCCACACCCTGACCTAAGTTGAGTCACACAAGTGGCCTGCATTTTGCTTAGGATTTCCCCCCCCCCCCTTTTTAAAGAACAAACACAGAGACATTTAGAAAGGAAGCAGATGGGTGGAAATGACAGAGTTCCTGTGCCTTTAAAGGCCATCCAGTAGAGAAAACGGCACAAATGAAAACTGCAAGAGAGAAAAGAGGGACACATAGGATTTAACAAAAAACACCCTGAAAGGTGAACTATGTTGCAGGCCGAGGTTAAAGGTCAGGTAAGGTCAAAGTCTACTGTGTTAAGACTGCATCAGGCAATAGTTATTTATTGACATTGGTGACATCTATGCCCTGCCATTTCTGCAAAGAACTGAGAGGTAGTGTAGACTGGGCAGTGCTGGATTTACATATAAGCTAAACAAGCTATAGCTTACAGCCCCAATCTCTTGGGGACCCCTAAAAAAATTAAAGGGGGAAAAACTGGATGTACATTTCCAAAATATAAGATAAGTTCAACAATTACTTTGATAAATTACATATTTTGTTATGTGCAAATGGCTTTAGATACCTATTAGGTCCATAAATTACCATATAGCATATATTCAACACAAAAAACAGCAACCATTTGTTGTTGACAAAGGACAGCTGGACATATAAAGGGCCCCAGTACCTTCAGTAGCTTAGGGCCTCATCAAACCTAAATCCGGCCCTGAGGCTGGGAGATTGCAACTTGCCTAAAGGGAGCTTGCAAGCTCCATGGCTGAGCCAAGGCTTCCCACATGTTCTGCATTGTCCTGGCACTCTGCTATGCAAAATCCATTTACTATCATATGAAATGGTGACCCATTTTCATTCGGAGGAACATGGCATTCCCTAGTAGGGATGAGCCTTCCGAAAACATATCTGTAATGCCACGCTTGTTAAGCACTACTTGAAATTGTGGCACTGGTTGGATTTGTCTCTGGTCTTCCACAAAACAAAACAAAACATCCATTTCATTGGGAGAGAATATGGCTGTTCATCTTATTTTGGAACTTTAATTAAATATTTGTCTACCTCCTATGAGTGAGGTCCAGGGCAAATCTAACATGAAGTCTGACAGAAATAAAGTTGATTTGAGGTTTTCTTGTCCCTAATAGCTGCATAACTTTCTCCTGAAACATTTATTTATTGCTGTATATTTGTTTCTCCAGTCTTCTACTAGGAACCCAGAGCAAGAATTTGGATGCACAACAACCCTTTGAGGTAGGTTAGGCTGAAAAATATGTAAGCAGAACAACATAGTGAGAATGCCTTTATTAAGCTGGGGTAAGGAATGTCTCAGTACCCATTCCCCAGAGTTATCGGTAGATCAGTGCCTGCTTTACTAGAACTGTGTTAGATTTAGGATTTACCCCCAAAAGCCTATTATTTCAGGATTAGTGCTGTATAAAGCATTATGCAACACCTCCTCATTACAGTAAACAGTAACCATTCACTATGTTGCATTATCTAATCGGGGAAAAGTAAGTTCAGCAAAAAGACACACAGGCAACATAGCTACATCTTGAACTTTGCTATTATGCTGAATCTCAATTTAAACCCAGTTTGCAATCAAATTGACTGCATTCTGCTTTATTCTGGAGAGGACTCTGAAATAGCTATAACATTTTCAGCAGAGAAATAAAGATCCTAGCTTACTGCATTTATCTTATTTATTTTTGCCCATGACATTATCTCCCCCCCCCCCCCCGCAAAAAAACAAACAAACCATGATCTGACCTAAAAAAATTGTTGTCAACATCTGGCTCTGAGGAAATGCATGTGAAGTAGCAATACTCAGTATATATTCAACATGTTTGACTTAAACCTGATTAATAGGCATTTTGTCCTTCTGTGTGTCCTTGTACATCAAATGCTAAACCAAAAGGGAACTCACCTGGCTGTCTCCCTCCACTCAGCATCTTCTCCTTCACGCCAGCAAAGTTCATCGAGCTCTGTGAAAAGGTCGTGAGGGATGTGTTCCTCGTCGTCATCTTCTGTTCCGAGAATAAACTGTACCCGCTGGGAAGGGGTGTCTAGAGGGAAAAAATGAGGGTGGGGATAGGAAGAGACCAGGGAAGTCAAACTGAAGCAAGAAGTATTTCCAAAAAGGCAAAGCCACACTACAGTGATTCCATGGAGCATTACTTACATAAATACCTTTTAAGCAATTAAGCACCAGTGTTATTGGTTACAGCTGCATCCTTTTGTGTTGAACAAGTGAATGAGCAGGGTGTAGTAAGGCTATGCAGCTGTCTGTCATCCATATAATTAACTTCTACAGGCAGGTATTACAGCCTGTAATAAAATAATCACAACTTGGCAACTCAGTCATGCTTTAAATGTGCGTTCTGAAACCAACACGGACCATGTTGTCACCGGTTAAGCTTTCCAGTTTAGCAAATTCCTTCTTAACAACAAATAAACATGTATAAAATTGATCCGACACATACTCCCCCTCTGCTTGGTTATATGTCCTAGAGATGTAGGTACTGCTTATGTTTATTCTCTTGCCCTGCTAAAATGAAGACAAAATATCTGCAACTGAACTGAACGCATTTTTATTCTCGCCTCCATCTACCTCCTTTCTTGGGTTGCCTTTCCTTTTCGATTTTAAACTCCTATGGGGCAGAAGCTTCCTGCGAATCTGAAAAAATACCATGCATACTTGGTTAAATTAGAAAAATAAACACGTGAAAACTAGGCTGATAAATACGTGTCTTTCTCAATACGACAAGAAGTCATTGGTTTGAATCAGTTTCATTGGTGTAAAACAGTTTGTCTATTCGACTCTGTTAATTTCATCCATTTTCATTTTAGAAATGAATGGAAATTCAAAGAAACGAGTTCCAGAGGATAATCCATTCATGAACTTTAGCAAGTCTGCTCTTTGAAAGGACAATAGGACACCTGAAAGTTTCAGGCACGTTGGACTAACGAGGTCTCCCAATGAAAACAGTCAGAAGCTTGTGGATTTATATATTTGATAAACTGCCTCTACAACACAGACCCCTTACCCTGATCTGTCTGAAATCTGGCAGGTCTGGTGCCTGGGAGAAGTGGCAAGCCCTCTTAAAATGTAATGACAATGGGATAAAAATCAGACAGCAGAAGACTGAATGGATTTCCCATGCAAGGGAGTCAAAGAAATAAGCTATTCTAAATCAGTATCGAACAGAATGTAATTATAATGAACAAAAAACAAAACTAATGAAACTTTTTAAAAGACAAAGGAATGGGGTAACTAAATGATTCCCCCCCTTCCTTGCATATACCCTGCTGAATATATTTCGCAGAAGACAATGATTAAATAAACCCCTTTTAGTGCTGGTATTTTAAGAACTATTTGAAATGTTGCGTTGTATTAGAGATACATCATGGCTGCATTGTGCATTGGTTATATTGGGGGGGACAATACATTCAAGCAATCATTATAGTGCTTCCTGCTTTCACTTATTCAGCTAATGCGAGGGTTTTAAAAATATCGTCATTATACTTTGCATCAAAAAGACAAATCTATTTTATCATCATACTTTACTTTGCATTTCTGGAGAGCAGAGAAGGATGGCTGATGTTTCTGACACTCTGCACCAAAGGTGAGAGAATAACTAGGAATATTTCTTGAGTGCACACAGAATCCATGTAGTCATTCAAAGGGGGGCAAAAAGTATGAGCAGGCAGGATTATTCGTGCTAATGTAATGATTTAGCACTGGATTCAGGGAACGCTAACTCCTCAACTAACCATGAGATGCCTCACTCAGTTCACAGAGTTTGGTGTGCCTACAGGCCGTGTCAAGCTTTCCACATACATTAGGGCAGGACAGGGAGCAAGTGGCTAGTCAAGGACACAGAAAACTCATGACAATAATGATAAATTGCTTGATGGACACATTTCCTCTGGGGGGCATGACTGTAAATTCAACTGCAAACAGATAAACCTCATCTGCAGTCAGTGTTGTTCATGAGTAGACAGAAGTCACTGTTTTATTCCATAAATAGAATTTCATGGTACTTCACAAAATTGGAGTAAGCATTGGAAATGAATGACTTAAAGAGATTGGGCATATAAAATGGAGGTCTGAGGCCTTTTAATTTTTTTATCCGTCTCCATAGTGTCTACTTCCCATTTTTTCACTGATGCTCCCACAAAATAAGCAGGCCCCCTGCATCAGTTTAAATAAACTTCCAGACAGGTAGCAGTGTTAGTCTTCAGCAAGAACTAAAAACAAAGGCAATGTTATAGTGTGATGGTGGCAATTACAGTGGTACCTCGGGTGATGGTGGCAATTACAGTGGTACCTCGGGTGACAAACGCTTCGGGTTACAAACTCCGCTAACCCAGAAGTAGTACCTCGGGTTAAGAATTTTACCTCAGGATGAGAACAGAAATCGTGCGCTGGCGGCAGCAGGAGGCCCCATGAGTGAAAGCGCACTTCAGGATAAGAACGGTTTCGGGTTAAGAACGGACCTCCAGAACGAATTAAGTTCGTAACCCGAGGTACCACTGTATGTTAATGTTTAACTGTATGCAGTGCTTTTTTTTCTTAAAAAAATGTTTAGGGGTACTCTCATTTTGACTCAAGAAAATCACCATTTTATAGTTGAAATTGGGACAAATAAACGGTAAATGGTAAATGGTAAAAACAGTAAATGGGCAAAAGGACAAAGATTCACAAAATGTTTAGGGGTATGCATACCCCTGTGTGTCCCCCAGAAAAAGCACTGACTATATGAAAAACACCCACTGTGGCCATCCACAAAGCCGTGTGGGTGTCACAAACTTCCTAGCACTGGGATACCAACTAATTTCCGTAGCAGAGATAAAAAGAGGCCACAAATGACAGAACCTCTTGAATCATGTTTGAATCAAGAGGCCAGTCGAAATTAATGACAAAGACTCACCCCCTGATGACCGCCCATGTTGAATTGTGCACAAAGGGAGAATGGCAGGAAAGTAAACAAGGCAGAGAACCTCAGCAAGAGCATGCGAACCCTTATGAATGATTTCCTAGGAAATGTGCTTTCTGAATAGAGGAAATTCCATCCTCAGAGACACCATGAGATAGCACATCAAACACAGGATATGTAAGAGTCGCACAGTTTATTTTACCTTGAACAGTCATGTCTGTGGTTAAAAAACTTGCAGAATATTTTTGAACAAAAATTTCAATAAAATATGAATATAGGATCATGTAATTAAATGACAGGAATATGATAGCATTTGATGTTGTTCTCTCCCTTCATTGAAAAGTAGGGTGCGTGCTATTCAAGTTTAGGAAGTCTATTTTTCTCTCCACTCTCTCAAGCATGCAGTTTAATAACTTTTCTGTGCCTGACATTTATATGAGGAAGAGAGGCCAGCGGCCAGTTTTTCAAGTTGTCTTCTAAATGCATAACCACCAGTTCTAAAAATCTCAAAAACTGTAATCCACAGGTCTAGATAACTCATACTTTCTCTCTGACCTTGTAGCATTTGGGGCAATGCCACAATTTCTCAACTGACATCAAAATATGCATTTACCCATAGTGTGCAGCACAATGCATATTTACTTAAATGCATCAGTATGTGCTCAAATCCATCAGCAAATTAATGCATTAGTTAAGCATCCCATTCCAGATCTGGTTGCAATGGATATAAGCAACGGCTGTGTGTTTGTTTATTCTCCTAGATGGTGTCTCATCCAATTTGGCCTTGAATCCCACTTGAGTTTGCAAGGGATGCTAACATATTTTAATGTGACTATGGAAACAGAATATTTGAAACAGCCTTCCCCCTCCTCTGCCCAGAAGGTACAAGGACAGGTGGATCATTCCAGAACACAGAATGCAGATGACCACAAAGGCCAATTCACACAAAAACAGCATTATATAAACCTGGCTCATGGTTGCTCCAACCCTGCCCCACATCTATCTATCCTTCCCCTCTAACTGCAGCCCTCCTCCGAATGAAGATCTTTATTTGTGAGAGAGCTGCGTAGGATTAATGGTGCACACAGAGAAGGACCTAGAACAGGGTCTTGTTATCTGGTAGTGTATTTATTTAAACTATTTACAGTCACCCTTTGATGGGAGTTTGATGGGTGTGGGTGTGGGTGTGGCTGGAATGTGGTTTGTTTGGTTGTTGTTGTTGTTTTGCTTTTGTTGTTTTTAAGGGATGGCATCCAATTTCGTTGCACTTGTGCAATGTTGCACTTGTGTAATGTGCAATGTTGCACTTGTGTAATGACAATAAAGAATCTATCTAAAGAATCTATCTATCTTTCTGGACCCACCCACCCAAGGCGGTAGACCACCATATAGCAGTACAATGCCATATGATATAACATGACGTAACATTCTTAATAAATGCTTTTTAAAATACAAAAACAAAACCCCAGTACGTTAAAATATAAAGCAGCATAAAACCACAAATCTTCTCTGCCACCAATGCACTCTCATCTACATTACAATCTGAAAAGCTTGAAGTTTTAACCATCACAGACTCAGTCAGCTAAGGTTCTGGGAAAAGCAGAGATGTTTCAGGGCAATTTTGCAGTGTTTGAAAAGTAGTGGCTGAGAGCCTACCTTTAAAACCCAGCCAACCGCTGCATTCTGCAGGGGAAAGCATCTCGCAGATTTCACCTTATTCTGGAGGTCCATTCCATAACATACAGGGGTCAAACCTTGAGTGTGGTGCCAGCCAAATCTTTGCAACACCCTCCCCATTACTCATCAGACCAGTGTCTCATCTCTATTGCTCTTTCGGTGCCTTATTGAAGACTTTCCTCCTTCAACAAGCCTTTTAAGCTGGGACCTTTATCCCAGCCTGTATCTGCACTGGAGATAAATAAATTGTTTTTACATATTAAATTGTTTTTTATATATGGAATTGAGATATTTTATGAGAAGTAATTCATAAATAGAATCCAAATAAAAAAATATGCTAGCTTTCGATTGTTGCTTTTATCCGATAGCAGTTTTGCGTGTGATTATCGTTCTCCTTGCTTTGAGTTTTGTAAGCCACCTTGAAATAACTGATAGAAAGTGGTATATAAATGTTTTAAATAAATAAAATGTGCAGTCATCACAAGGCAGTGGGGAGATCAGCAACTACTCAGAGATCATCTATAGTTTGTTTAAAAATAGGTTGTTCCAAATAATAACATAGTAGCTCTGAGAAAAGTTTGTAAGCCCCTTGTTGACGCTGATTTTCCATATTTTTCTAAACTCAATGACTGCATTTAAACAGTGCAAGTGTTTATCCTCAGAATACAAATGGCCCATTCTAGCTCCCTGATTGGATGAGGGGCATGCGGGGAGCATGCCATGAGCACATGCCAGGGGCTCATCCATGCCCATGGAACCCAAATCAGCCCAATTATGCTTAGTGCTAACCAGCTATTTATTGTCTTTAAGTGGGTTTTGCAAGCCATGCTTTGGAGACATAGCAAAATATGGGTATTGCAAAACAAATCAAGAGAGGAATCAATCCCAGAGAAAAAGAAGGAAGAGGTGGAGGGTGGTAGGATGATGGAGCGTACAAGTCCATGAGACATTCCTAATCCTCAAAATCATGCTATGGAGGATTGGAATAGGATGCTCGAAGCTACCGTAGCTAATCTGTGCAAACTAAGCTAATACACACCACCTTTCAGAAAAGAATCATAATATGTTGACAGTTAAATTTATCTGTCATAGATAAAAGTACTACAGTATTGCTAACATCCATGATTCATCTCTCGCCCCGATAGCTCATCGGTAACACTGATGAGTAACGCAACAATCACAACAGATGCTGACAAAGCCTTTCTGGTCTCCATGACCACAAGTTGTCTGTGCGCATGTTGCAATGCATGCGTGCACATACCAAATTTAACCTAAAATACAACTGATTTGCTTAGAAACATGATTCAAGCCCAAATCCACCAAGGCATGCATGCTCCTCATAAGTAGCAGTAGACAAGTGCAATTAAAACATTAAAAATAATACTCAGTAGCCAAGCTCCCAAGTGACGTGGATTCGATTATGAAAGGGAAGCTTAACATTAAGTGGCATGAAAGAGGATTAAGTCAAGTTGGGAGTACTAACTAAAGAGCACAGTGTGCTTGATTGTGCCAAAATATCCACACCCCTCTGCTTCCATCAACGTGTACCAGAAAACCCAGTGCTTCTTTTATAGAATCTGTGAAAGTACTAACATAGCAAGTACTCCTAGGACACTGGGAGAGCGCTCTGCAAGCTGAGGTGTAAAGGAGTAGAAATCTTCAAGGATTTTGTCTTTACAAAATCAAAATGCCAGCTCTGTGATGCCACAAATCAAATCAACCAGGACTCTGGTTGATTTGATTGACACTGTATGCGCTTTTAAAATGTGGGGTTTGGGGGGGGCGCTATTGGGTTGTTTTTGTTTTTATTAGATATTTTGTGGTTTTATATTTTGATTTTATTCTGTGAACTGCCCTGAGACCCCCAGGTATAGGGCGGTATATAAAATTCATAAATAGTATTATTAATAAATTAATAATAATTTATTACGCTTACCAGGAGGTTGAAGGGGGGAGAGGCAAAGTGACAGTGAGATTGGGGTTTCTTGAAGGAGAAAGTTACTGGGGAAATGGTGTCCTTCTGATATGAAGTTTTAAAGCACTGTGATGCCTAATGACAATTTCTTTTTGCTGAAAACACGGTAATAGAACATGTTTACCTATTACACAGATTAGGTTGGGTTATTTTTTTTTTAATTGTCTTTTAAAAACACAGATAAGATACTTTAGAATAACAAAACAAACAATGGATTAACAGCATCTGCTTCTCAGTGATCTGAAACGTGTTTCTCTTCCTACTCTAGCATCTTGGAATAAGCACAATTTGTCCAAAATAGATGCAGCTAAGTCATTTGGTTTCACATGAGTATTCATTCTGTGCGACCCAATCTTAATCCTCTTAATACCGACTGAACTTCTATTTCTGAAGACATTTCTATAATTTCATCCACCTTACATTTTTCTGCAAGAGATTTTAAGGATTTAAAGCATTTTTCTAAAGCCTCAGCCTTCATAGCACCTTCCTTCCACACTTTCAGTGCATATAATTTAAAAGCCAATCGAAAGGCATTACAATGACTACTCCACAACCTAAAATTATACTGGCATTTACATTTTTTAAAGAATCTAAAATATTCTTTTCTACTGCAGCATGGTGCAATAAGGCATCCTGCCAGTGTTTTCATTATAGTCTCTCTGCTTATTATAACTTTGAAGTATTTTCGTCTTAGATGCACCTTTTTACATCAGCGCAGTAAGTTATATTATTACTCAAGGAGGAAATAACTTCCCATCAGTGAAGTCCACAAATCTAATGCTCTTATTTTAATGCCATCTCGTGCTGGTTGTTGTTGTTGTTGTTGTTGTTGTTGTTGTTGTTGTTGTTGTTTGAGTGTTTTAATTGCTTGCAACATTATATTGTTTTATTGATAGCTTTGGAAGGTGAAAATCCCAAATCAGAGATAGCCAACATAGCATTCTCCATATGGACTACAAGGCCCAGCCTGCAGGGCCAGTGACCATGGATAATGGGAATTGCAGTCCACAACTTTTAGAGAGCACCACACTTGGCTACCTCTCCCTAAAAGCCGGGGATAGGACTAATGAGACCATTCTAGAAGCATTCCTTCCAGTGCTCAACTCAGTTCCAGCTCGTCAGCAGTTCTGTAGTCAAAACTGGACCACCACACACAACAACAGGAAGGCACCTCTATTCTTGGGTGAATCTCAAGATATTCACAAATTTATTTTTTTTAAAGGAGAGGGCCAGAAGAAAGAAAAACCCCACCAAAGACACCAAGTACAATGGAGTGCATGTATGCCGTACATGCTAAAGTCTTTCTTCTCCCCTAGCATTTTAATATGTTTGGAGACCAGGGTTCACATTGGCTAAACAGCCATTGCTGAGGCTTCTGGTGCAGGAAGAATGACACAAACAAGGGGAATGAGATATGGTGGGAAGAGGCAAATTAGCAGGTAATAGGGGAGCAGCTGGAAACAGAGGTGGCAAAAGAGAATGGCAGAGCAGACAAGAGAATAGAGGCAAGGGAAAAGGAGAAACTTTAAAGTGGGAGGAAAATCATGGCTTGAGAAAGAGAAAGCCAGAGACAGGAAGGGGCAACGAAGTTAAGAGATGGAAGTGAGGAGGCACTACTTGAAATGCCCACTGTAATGTGACCTGTGTGGAAAATAATTTGGAAATTACAGCAGGGCAAGAATGGGGCAGGACATGTCCATTGCGTGCACCATTTACACAAATTGTCTAACGTTGCCTGTTAAATTTTAAAAAGCCAAACAAAACTTACCAAATGAAGGAGACTCTCTGCCATCTTCTAAACCCGAATCCCGTTCTCTGTCTCTCTTTCTGTGTTTGTGCCCTCGGTGTCGATGGCGTCGATGGCTTTTCCTTCCTCCCAGCGGCACATGAACTCCAATAAACAAAGTTCTGTGACCTAGAGAGCAGAAAACAGGTTGGGTAAGCAGATTTGAAAAAAACAACACAACATATATTTAACGCTGAATCACTGGCCCAATGCCCTATTCTTATGTGGAGGCAGCTCCTTAAAAAATAAGAAGAAGAAAGTGGAGGGAAAGAGATGGAGGGGGAAATCTCTGGTACCCACAGAGCCTGTGTGGTTACAGCAAAGCTTTCCAAACTTTTCATGCTGGTGACAAACTTTTTAGACATGCATCATTTCACGACACAGTAATTAAGTTTTACTAGCAAACTGGATATTAAACTAACCCCTTTCCAGCCCCGGGAGGAGCGTGGGGAGCACACCTACACACCGCAGCCAACACACTAATGTGTCACAACACACAATTTGGAAAGCTCTGGGTTAAAGTGTCGGTCTAAGACCAGGGTTCAAATCCCTACTCAGCCATGAAGCTTACTGGGTGACCTTGGGCCAATCACTGCCTCTCAACCTAACTCAATTCTCAGGATTGTTGTGAGGATTAAATGAGGAGAGGAACCTTGAGCTCATGGAGGGGGGATATAAATGCAATAAATAAATAAAACGAACAATAATAAAATGTGGATACTATGCTGTAAGCATAAACTGAAGGGTTGAAAATGTTTCAGCATAAATAAAATACCTAATGGACTAATGAAGCCGCTGAAATAAATGTGATAAAATGCTAACCCAACTTGCATAGCAGAGCACTATCTTTATTAGGCCCAAGCCTAATTCCAATTTGGTAATATTTTCTTACCAACTCTTTACTGGTTGTGGCATAAGATATGACTGCCTGGATGGACTAATGTCAAAATGAAGGCACAATTCCATTCTGACACCCATGAGAAGGTCAGGGTTTGAGTGTAAAGAGGAGTGACTGGATCACATTAGAGCTTCTTGGGCACAATTGTGCACAACTATTACGATAATTAGCACCATGGTTTAAAAGTGTTATTAAAAGGTAGCTTCCGTGTAACGATTAGGTAGCACAAAGACTTGTCCAACTGCAGTCTCCAGTTGTATTATCTTCTGGCTACTGGAACAGCCGCAACATAACAAATAAACATTTGCAGCTTCTCTAGAGTCGGATATGTCAATCCCGGCACCCCACCCCCTCAAAATATTCAGCTATATGAAGCTGAAACCCCATGTGACCTCTAATCTCATGCAGGCTCCAGCAAGGGCAAAACGCAGAGAATCATTTGTCATAAAATGTCAAATAAATTTGGGACCGACAATAATTCTCTGCAGAAGCAGATAGAAACAAGCTCCTAGCACGCCAGTAAAAAACAAACAAACATGCCAGTCTTGTTCTGCCATTCCTGCCTTCCCACCCGGTCTGCTTTACAGTGGCGAGCAAAATGGATTTGGATTATACTGCTGTGGTTTTTACATCACTTATATACATTTTACATCTTTTCAAATTATGTACCTGGGTCCTCATGAGGTTCTGAAGCAAACTGGAGGAATCAAGAAGCACACAACTTCTTTCTTCCATTTCAGCTACTTATTTTTACAGTTTGCAACGGAGAATGGACAAGCCCCATCCTCCTTTCCAGTTCCACTACACATAAGACTCGGAATTATAGAGTTGGAAGGGACCACAAGGGTCATCTAGTCCAACTCCCTGAAATTCAGGAACTTTTTTGCCCAATGTGGAGCTCAAACCCACAACCCTGAGGTGAAGAGTCTCATGCTCTGCAAACTCAGCCATTCCACTTGCTCATGGATCACTTCTTAAGGCCAGTTGCTAAATAGGCTGCAACGCTCGCAAAATAGGTTAAGAATGGTATGTTAAACAGTTAAAGCATCTCAAGCACAGAGGGTGCACAACAAAAACAAACTATCCCAAGCCAACCATACCATTAGGCAGAGTGAGGCAACTGCCTCAGGGATCTGATTTTCAGTTTCGCAAATGAGCAGCCAGTTGTTAAAAGTTATTTAATTTATGATTGCTGAATGTTTACTCCCAGAAAGAAGCAGTTCAGGGATTTTATCCCTCAGTCTTGGGTAGCATGCACCTTGGCTTGCAGGTGGGGCAAGGTCACAAGCTGCTCTTTCTCCTCAGGTGACAAAATGTATTGGGCGGACGCTGCCCAAAGTGCGTTTTTAAAATTAAGGCACAGAAATATTAATTTAAATATATTGAATTTACAAATATTTGTAAATTGAATAATTTACAGATATTGAAAATAATAATAATAATAATAATAATTTATACCCCGCCCACCCATTTGGCTGGGTTTTCCCAGCCACTCTGGGTGGCTTCCAGCAAAATATTAAAATACAGTTGTCCGTCAAACATTAAAATGAAGAAATGGGAGCTGTTTCATTACGTTTTCCAAGTACCACCAGAAGCAGAAAAGCAATTGTTTTTTATTAAATAAGTTAAATCAATCCCTTCTACTTTGTGCAAGAAGTGGGAAAATGATTTCAGAGCTGCTCACAGAAGCAGACTTAGGGGAGCGTGACTCCTTTGCCTGCACTGGGTGCCAAGCCAAAAAGGCGGCACAACAATGAAGAACAATGGAAGGCGAAAGGCGGAGGAGCACTGAATGTTGAGAGCCAAAGTCTACCACTGCTGCTCATCACATTATTTAGCATGAGGTGGTACAATTCTTGTCTGGAGCTTGCACATGGCTGAGAAAGAGGGAAGGATTGGAAATCTACTGCTATGGATTGAACAGCTTTCAATATTGTTGATACTGTGGTGCTATTTATTGTCTTAGTTCCTGACTTTCATGCTGTATTGAATATCATTTTTGGTATTCGTATTGAACATCAAGCCAGAGAACTGGTGCAGATGGAAGAGGATTGGTGTCATATGATCCACAAAGCAGACACGAGAAAGAAATCCAGTCACGGCATTTTGCACCCAAACGCAGTGACTGAATCCAGTCATACTTTGGATCTCAAACGGCTTAGTTGCCAAATATTTTGGCTCCCAAACAATTGAAAACCAGAAGTGGGTGGTTTTTTTGGGAAGCTGAACATCCGACTGGGCTTCCGCAGCTTCCGACTGGCTGCAGGAGCTTCCTGCAGCCAATCAGAAGCTGCGCTTTGGTTTCCGAATGTTTGGTGTCCGTTTGACTTCCAAGGTATGTCTGTACTCTTCAAGGGCAGCCAACAATCACCCTGTGAGCTACATGGGATTCAAACCTGCATCCTGCCAGTCCTTGCCCGGACCTCTAATCGCTACATCATACAAACCTTTGAGAGAGTTGACCACCTTTCGCTTTGATTCAGCCCTCCAGGTAAAGGGGAGAAAAGAAGCCCCATCAGGAAAACATGGATTGAAACTAATTAACCTTTGGTGCAAGCGTGGGTTTTTACAAGATCCCACTGGGTTACGCTATATGCTTGGCAGAATTCTAAGTAAAAAATAAAGGATTAGAAAACTCCTAAAGGATGTTTGCAGATATAGGGCGAAGCAGACCCTTCTTATAGAAGAGGGAAGAAAGGAAGGGGTGGAGGGAAAGCAGAACATCTGTGAAGAACGGATTCAAACTCTGGGTTCCTGAATGATAAATTACAGCACAGAAACCAATAATTTAGGATAAAACAGGGAAATTAGAGGATTCTAATGGGCCATCGACTACTCAAGAGAAGACAGAACAGGAGCAAAGGAATAAACAGGAAGAATGAGGGCTAATGCGCACTGAGGTGATAAATCTTGTCTGGGGATGTACCATTTCAGATTGCAAGTGGGGGGGTGTATCTTTCATTGATTGTGTTTACTGTAATTGGTTTTAGTACTTTTGTTGTGTTTGTAAATCGCTTTGCGCAATTTCAGTCACTAAAGCAACTAATAAATAAAAATAAAAATAATCAATGCTCCTAATAACAACTGATATATTAGTTAATTAATTAATCACTTGAAGAGAGGAAAAGCAACTACTGTTTTCTATTATTACAACCCAGAAGAAGAAGAAGAAGAAGAAGAAGAAGAAGAAGAAGAAGAAGAAGAGGAGGAGGAGGAGGAGGAGGAGGAGGAGTTTGGATTTGATATCCCGCCTTTCACTCCCTTTAAGGGGTCTCAAAGCGGCTAACAATCTCCTTTCCCTTCCTCCCCCACAACAAACACTCTGTGAGGTGAGTGGGGCTGAGAGACTCAAAGAAGTGTGACTGGCCCAGGGTCACCCAGCAGCTGCATGTGGAAGAGCGGGGAAGCGAACCCGGTTCCCCAGATTACGAGGCTACCGCTCTTAACCACTACACCACACTGGCTCTGAAGCTGTGGGATGAGTTTCCTGAGAAGGAAATTTCGCTATTATATAAAGTGTGACTATTTCAAATCAAATCAAATTTTATTAAACGGTCACAAACCAGATTAACTCGTACAGCTAGTCAGCGAGGCATAACACCGGAAAAAAACAAAGGACAAAGGACAATTTCAATACAGATTAGGCCATAACAGCAAATTAAAATTAGACAGCATAAATAAAATTAAGTATTTGCCTTCACCTGCATATTGACATTGGAAAGCTCTTGTTTCCTACGCCTAATAGCGGCTACACAGAATTTGGCAACGTTGATCATAATTTCAGGAACCTTATCTTCTACCAAGGCTCTCATACGTTGGAGTTCTGGTTCATTTTTAAGCTTTTGTAGAACTGGGGCAATAAAGGTCAGGCGTAAATCCTCGTAGTAACTACAGTGCAGCAATACATGCAGACTTGTTTCCACTTCCGATGAGCCACATGGGCAAACACGTGACTCATATGGTTTGCCCTCATATCTGCCTAGCAGCAGGGCAGAGGGCAGAAGGTTGAATCTGGCCAGGGTAAAGGAGTGTCTGTACTTAGGTATTTGTAAATTAGCCAGATAATTTGCGGGTGAAAACCCTCTCCCAAAGTCTCTAATTGTGGCATGTTTATCCATTTTGCCCATATGACATTGCAACTCTATGTCCCTAATGCGTTGAAGCACTTGACTTTTGGCTCTCTCATATCCTGCCGCTATCAAGATCTGCGGGGAGAATCCTAAGCTTCTTATCTTTTCAAACAGGGAAGCTTTCCAGGTAGAATGAAAGGTGTCTAAGAGTGTTAAAGGAGCCAAACCGGCCGGGGAAAAAATAAGTTTTAACCAATAGTGTATCTTTAGAATCCACAACCGTGCGTTAACGGGTGGTTGTCCAACTTCTAAGCGGACAGCTATATTAGATACACAGGGGGGGATCCCCAATAGACACCGATAGAATTTTGTTTGAAATGCCTCCATAGGCGCAAAATTTTTAAAACTGCAAACCTGGGATCCATAAGTGAGTTGTGGGAGTATTTTTGCAGCAAAAACCTGGGAGGCTGCCGGAACGTATTTCCCCCCTTTCCCGTGAAAAAATCTTGTAAGGGCTTTATTGGCCCTTCCTGCGTTGGCAATGGCGTTTATCATCTGTTGGTGCCACGAGACCCTTTCCTGAAAAGTTATTCCCAGGTATTTGAAAGTTGCTACCTGGTCAATAGGTTGACCACTTATTCTCCATTTGTGTTTCCTTCTTTTTTTTGAAAACACCATAATTTTAGATTTGCTGTAATTTATTGAAAGTTGTTCCTCTTGACAATAGTCAGCAAGTGATCTCAAAAGCTTCCTCAAGCCAACGCAGGAAAAGGAGAGTAGGACTGCGTCGTCCGCATACAGAAGCACCGGGATGGGCAAACCTGCCAGTTTGGGAGGGTGGGCATTTTCTTTCGCCATATTTACTGCTAGAGAGTTGATGTAGAAATTAAATAGCGTTGGCGCGAGGACACATCCTTGTTTAACCCCATAGTGCGTTTGAATTTCTTTAGTTAGATGGCCTGACCGATTGCATCTTACCCTCACCCTGGTGTTTTCGTATAGACCACGAATAAGGCGTAATAAGCGTTTATCTATGTTTGTAGCGCCAAGCTTTTCCCAGAGTCTATCCCTTGGTATCAGATTTAAAATCCGATTTAAAATCGACGAAAGCTGCATATAAAGACCCCCCTTTTCTAGAGCATTTATCTGCCAGGTGTTGAAGGATAAGGGCCTGGTCTATAGTTGAACGCTTTGCTCTAAAGCCAGCTTGAGCTTCTGATAGAATATGCTCTCTTTCCATCCACTCCACTAATTTATCACATAAATGAGCAGCGTACAGTTTACTAATAATACTTAATAGACTGATTGGTCTGTAGTTAGCTGGCTCAGTTCTGTTTCCTTTCTTGAATATTGGAATGAGGATGGCTAAACCCCAGTCCTCGGGGATAATAGCTGCTTGATTTATACTAGTGAACAAGGCGGCTAGCACAGGGGCCCACCATTCAACATTTGCCTTAAGAATTTCTGGTGGAATATTATCAGCACCCGGGGCTTTCCCTGATTTAAGAGATTGAATAAGGCCAGTAATTTCTTCTGTGGTCACAGGGGGCCATTCCTTGCCAAATTCACTTGAAGCAGGAAGCAGAGCTGGGACCAGTGGATTTGATGAATATAATGAGAGGAAGTAGGCCTCCCATGCTCCAGCTGGTATAGAGTATTCGATTTCAATTGGGGAGTAGTGTGACTATTTAATTATATAGCATATGATTATGAAATAAAGGATACTAATACTGATCAGTCTTCCTGTGGCTGTGCTTATGTAGCCTTGTCAGACTTTGCTAGCCAACGCAAGCACACAATTGAATGTGGAAGTCTCAGGCTTCACTGACTTGAATGCAGATTGGCTACAAATTTAAATGTTCAAAACTTAATTAAAAAAAACTCCACATGATATAAGGCCCAGGTGAGAGCAGGAACACCAGTCTACCTTATATTTTCAATCCCCCTCCGTCACATACATGCATACACATACGCACCAGGGCAATCTTGCTGCAACATTTTGTTGCAGGGTGTCACTTTTCTTTTATATCAAGAGTTGGTAATGTTTTGCTGTGGTGGTGGCAAGTTTCCGACGCCATGAAAAAAGCTCTTCAGACTGACCCAAAGCGAGCTAAAGCAGTGTGGCGAGAAAGTGGTGTTTCTCTCATATCTCTGCCAAGTGGCCTAACGTGGGTTGCCAGCACCCAGGGCCATGCGGAGGGAGGGGTAGGTGGGAAGGAAGGAAATGAATGGAGTACGCATGCACATTCAACTGCCTAAGCCCTAAGGCGTCCTCATCACCCAGGAGATCTCAGCCACAGAGATAAGAAAAGAGAAAGATTTTTAAACTGTTTGTTTGTTTGTTTGTTTGTTTGTTTGTTTGTTTGTTTAAGCCTTTTAGGGTCACGTTTCCTTCAACAGGATCACTCTCAGGAGAACTATAAATGGGTGAATAATTTTGTAAGTTGTTATATTAATGTATTATGAACGTACAGCTAGACAGGCTAGTCACAAAGTATATTAGCTGAAAAATTAGGGTGATAACATCTGCTCTGGGGCTAAGGAAGCTCTTCTCATTTTCATATATTTGTGGGTCAGTCTGTCAGAAGTGGAAATCTCTGCTCAGATGCAGGCCCCCACTGAAATAGCAAAGTTGAAAAAGATCAGATTCGTGCAAGTAACTTCCCCAGCTTCTGCGTATATTATCATTCAAACTCCCTCTATCCCTCGGGCTTTATTTGCCATTCATTCACACTTTTCCTTATGGCAGCAAAAAATATATTATTGAGTGTTGCAAGTCTCACATAGGTATGGCCTTCCATTGATGCTGTAACATTAATGACTGGCCATTAATGAACGAGATTGGGAATGCATATCTGCTATTTCTCCTCCTTTATCAAAAGGCAATGAAGAAGATGACACTATCGGCTGCAATTCATATGTGAATAATATGGCGAATACAATTTTCCCATCCCACAAGCAATTAGCTGGAAATTGTGTTCACAGGTCTCAATCCAGAGATGTCTGAATACAGCAGAAGGCTGCTCTTCTGCTCCCACGCTCATGCACTCCACTCTCCTCTGCTAAACAGACGATGAGCACTGTCAGCTCGGAATGAATAGCAATGGAGTCAAGGGCATTTGCAAATATGCCAGACTGAGACCAAACTAGTCGCTAATGGACCTTGTCTTTTTGAACAGCATTCTCCCCTAATTCCTTTGTTTCCTTTCCCCACGAAATCTCATCATCTGGGAGACTGCAGGTAACGAAAAGGGTGTTAAAACTGAACTGAATTGATCAGTGCCTCAACAGTACTAGATACGGTTTTATGTTTTTCCCCAAGTCGTAAGAAGTCTGGGGAGTTTTAGCTTTCTTTTGAATGAGGAGCAGAGGGTACACTTAATGATGTTCCTGCGATATCCTTTTACAGTGGTACCTCGGGTTACTTACGCATCAGGTTACAGACTCTGCTAACCCAGAAATATTACCTCGGGTTAAGAACTTTGCTGCAGGATGAGAACAGGAAACGTGCTCCAGCGGCACGGCGGCAGCAGGAGGCCCCCATTAGCTAAAGTGGTGCTTCAGGTTCAGGACAGTTTCATGTTAAGAACAGACTTCAGGAACGAATTAAATACTTAACCTGAGGTACCACTGTATTTACAGACAGAGGCATACATTGGGGGGGCATGGCCCCCCACAAAGACCCCCTCACTCCCTGCCCCCGAGAGCACAGAGGGTGAAGACCACCCTCTGCATGTCCTGCCCCCGCCTGGCACACCCAGCCACAGCTCTCCCTTCCCAGGGTCAGTCCTGACTCAGGGGTGGAGAGAGGCTGCAATGCCCAGTGCAGCTAGCCACAACTCTGCAGAACGGCTGCGGCGTGTCCGGCTGAGGCTCCTCCTTCGCTGGATCAAGTCTGACCTGGGGGTGGAGAGCGGCTGTGATGCCCCGATGGCAACTCCTCCATCCCAGGGTTAAGCCCAACTCAGGGGCAGGCTGCAGCTGTGGTGCCTGGCATGCCCAGCCAAAGCTCCTGACCCAAGGAAGGAGAGTGGCTGTGGCAGGCCCACCCAAGCTTCCTATTTCCCTCGCAGCCAGCCAGCAGCTCCGGCAGAGATAAGAGAGTGGGCAGCAACGTTGCTGTCCACTCTCCTGGATTGGGGTGTGCAAATACAACCCTGCGTCGGTGCCACAGCAGGTTCCCTCTGTGCCCTGTCCCCTTTGGGGGCACAACCCAGGCACTGTTTAGATCTGCTCCGCCACTGTTTACAGATACATGAGCCAGGCATGGAAAACCAGTCCAGCACCCAGAGACATGAGAGTATTATTGTCTAAAGAAGAATCAGTTCTGCCTTCTGCCTGTCCCATGGAAAGAAACCAGCACCCTCCTAGAACCTGTCGTTGTACACTTTTTCAAGCCAGTTGCAAAACTCCCTTGCTATTTTGGAGGTCTCTAAATGGTTTTCTCTCCTCTACATGCTGAGCACGTGGGGTGAATTTTAGCTCTTTCAAGACCATCTTTCATCCAGTTAGACAATATCAACTGATTATCATCACCAAATTCTAACAAGCAATGCCCCTTTCCTTGCTATATCATGTATGTTATAATATCTTCCTAGATCTTGGCCATTTCATTTGACATTTAATTATTGTCTTTATCAATGAGATTGTATCCAGGTGGCCAGATCCCTATATTGTGGTCTGTTTGCACAGAATAAACTGAGAATTATTATGAAGAATATGCCCAATAGGGCACAAATAGGTGTATAGGTGCTATTGGCCAATTCCCATCAGCCCTAGCCAGCATGGACGATGGTCAGGGATGATGGGGGTTGGAGTCTAGCAACATCTGGAGTGCCATAGGTTCCCCATTCCTGCAAAAGAAAATTTTGGGTTCAGCTGTAATTGGGAAAACATATTTCTTCCTCTATTAAAGAGACACATTGCTGCAAAGTCAGAGAGTTCTCCTTCAGGTCCACAGTTACCTGCTAGCATTACTTCTGAAGGCAAAGGCAAAAACAAAAAAAGCCCATGCCCCATTCCGCACCCACCCCAGCTTTAAGCACCTATGCAAACAATTGCTGAACATTTTGCTTGTTGATCTGAGCAACCATCTGTTCTGCCTGGATGATAGATCTGGATGTTGCTACCAGATCTATCTGCCAAAACGGTGACTACACAAGAAGACCAAATAAAAGCACAAAGGCCTCAATCTGCAATGAAAGATCTCGCCCAGTTTGGTGCACTGTTAATTTTTCCAGCGTAATGTCAATCAGTAGTCATGCTTTCTTCAATTAAATGTAACATCCTATAAACCCATTTCTTTAACAGCCAGTTGTCCGTCATGGATCCTATTCCATACACAGGGTAGGAAAGAATAAATCTGAATTTATTTTTCAAATGTTGACGGTTGCAGGTTTGAGAACACCTTGAAACAGGGGTACCTAAAGTTGTGGCTTTGCGGGTGCTGCTGGACTGGAGTCAAGCCCAATCAGCAAATGCACAATGGTCAAAGGGATAAAAAGAGTCCAGCAATAACTGGAGGAACAGAGCCGTCCCACCCCTGCCTCGCGTTGAGGTTTCATAAGTCAACAAATCCCACTCATTATAATTTGACAAGGAACTATTCAACTCACAAGATTAATCAAGACATCTCAGACAATGAAGAAAGCTCTAAACACATACAGTAGGTGCAGTAAAGGCTTCATGATTTTACAACTATTGAAGGAAGTCACGAGATGGTTCAGATTTGCAGATAATACTTTCACATTAATCATTATGCTTTGCATTGTAAATACTGCACAGGAGGGGCAAATCTGATACACAGGCAGCCGAGATTTGTGGTTCTCCTGGGCTAGAGCCAGAAGGGCCTAGGAAGCTAACAACTATGACATGTGCTAGTCTTTGGTCTTTTCAGACCTGAGATCCATTTTTTCTGCCAACGTCCATCACTGGGCTTGCTTACAATTTTTTTATCACAGGTTTTTCTCTTTTTCTCCTTCCTATCTTCCTGCCCTCTAGCTCTCTCTCTCTCTCTCTTCATGTCTCTTTGCTTTTAAAAAAGTAAATGTGAATATAAAAGGAGGTCACTGCTGGTGCAACTCACTATTTTCCTGCAACTGAAAACCAGCATCACGCAACAAGAATGGGGAACCTTCAGATGTTGTGGGGCTCCATCAGCCCCAGCCAAATATCAGAAATGATGGAAGCTGTAGTCTAATAGCATCTGAAGGGCCACTGGTTTCCTAGCCCTGGCATAGACGGACGGTGACATTATGGCCTGCTTCTCCCATTGCCTCCTCTCTAGCACAACAGGTAGGAAAGGCAAAATCTCAACAAAGCAAAGCGGCTTACACTGGAGGTGCCTGGTGCAACAGAACAACACTATTAACTACTTGAATTTTGAACGTCTGGCACACTAACCAGATCTTGCCACCCCAGAAATAATACCTTTAGGAATAAGAAGGTGTAGGTGAACTGGAAAGACTGAAATAAATATAAAATGCAGTTTTTTACAGGATAGTTTGTTTGTGTGTATGTGTGTGTGTGTGTTATACAATTACTTAACAGAAACAGTTTATCGGGGGGGGGTGTTTTCTCACATGCACACAGACTTTGTGAGCCATGTCTGTACTTCAGAAAAGCTGAAGGGCCTGCTGTTACAAAAACTGGGGGAAATGAACACCAGCTGAAAACGATAAGCTTCAAATTCAGTGTAAAACAAAAGCTCATGAAAACCAAAGGGTGATATCCAACGATGGTCATACTCAAGAGCTGTGGAATCATAGAATTGTAGCGTTTGAAGGGACTCTGAGGATCATCTGGTCCAAACCCCTGCAATGCAGGAGTAGGCAGCTGTCTCATACAGGGATTGCAACCTTAGCATTATCAGCACAATGCTCGATCCAACTGAGTCACTGGAGGCTGATTTGTTAGGGCAAGTGGGACAGTGCCCCACCAAGTCACCTGCCTGCCTTTTCGCTTTCAACCAGTCCAGGGAGTTGTGGCACTCCTTTTCAGCTTCCTTTCCCTCAGTCTCAGCATTGCACCTTCTACAACTCAGTAGAGAGGGTGGTGGGAACAACACCAGAATAAGTTAGCTCCACATGTCTTTGATTCTGGCTCCGCTTACTGTTTGAGCTTCCTGCTTTCTGCCCCATGAGTCTTGAAAGGTGCCTGTTACCCCTACTCAGAGTAGACCCATTCAAATCAATGTACTTAAACTACAAAGTCCACTGATTTCGACGGCTCTTCCCTGAGCATGAGTAGCAGTGGACGTCACGCAAAGTGAGCTTATTCCTGCCCTGATCTACCTGGAAAAAAACAAATTAATTAACGAGGCTTTCAAGTGTGTGGCCCACAGCCAGAATTAATTTATCTTCCTTCTTTTAAACTCATGATTCTTTGGAAGAAGCGCCACAAGTTTCAGAAAGCCTCATGTGCCACAGACAGCAATATCTCATTCTTCAGGAGAAAAATTGTCCATGGAGCTCTGAGTGCACAAAGTTGCCACAAGGGAATACTGGTGCAAGGAAGAGACAAATAATTTATGTTTTTCAGTTAGAACCTGGCAGAACATTGGTCTCCCCTGCTTAAAATAACAACAGCCACAAGTCAAATTCTAGATGTAACTATTGGAGAGAAAAAATTGGATTCTCTGTTGCACTAAAATCAGCACATTCTGGTAGAATGTTGTGCAGCCCCTGCTTTTTTCAACTAAGAATCTATACACTTGCATCTACTTTTATTCAATCATTTTTTTAAAAAAGTCTGCAAGTTTAATAACATAGTTAAAGCTCTCTAATTGTTGGCTCAAAGTGGAAAGTGGAAGTTAAGGCTGAAACCTTAACAGGCATGCCCCGTGATCAGTTGTCCAATGTCTTACAACTTACCCTCCTTGAACCCATACTTTTCCTTGGTCTTTCAGGCCCAAATCCAGATGAGGAAGATGCTCACTGAATTTCCCTGGTTTTTGAAAAGGAAATCTATTTAAATATTAGGTTCTATTAAACATGTGTGTATGTGGTTATGTGTATGGGTGTTGCAGTCTAAGTCAGAGTGGGGTTGCAGTGTGAGGACCAAAATGTAGGGTTCAGTGTAGGGTAGGTGGGTTCAGTTTGTGCTCAGGGTACATTTTTAAGTGGGATGTGTGAAAGCAGCTTGTGGGGTTCAGTGTGGGGCAGCTTCAGGCTCCAGTGGGATATGTGGAGGCATTTCAGTGTGAGGCAGAATGTTCAGGAGCTGGAAGTGGGAAATGTAGGTGTGGTTCTGAGGTGTTGTCTACCCTGACAATTTTTCAGGTTTCCAAGTGTGCCCACAGGCCCAAAAAGGTTAGTAGGCCCTCATCCTGCCACTAGTCAAAACCTCACCACGCCAGTAAAAGGTTGCCTTCCTCAGTAAGCCTGAATAAAGTACATTGGTACTTTAAAAACTGGAGCAAAAAGAATCTAATGTCCATTTTCAGCACTGTGCTGTACTTTAATCGACACATGGTATTATCTTGTGATGTTATCTGACAAGATATTATCTGGTGATAAATCCCTCCAAATCAAGCTTCACTCATATCCAACACACTTTTGTCAGCCTCCAACTTCCAAATAAAGGAAGAAGCTCAAAAGGCAAGAGGAGGTAGAATAAGGATTCTGCTATTCCATTGTGCCCACACTCAGCATTGTCACAAGAAGAGGATAAAGGCCACCAACAAGGAATGGCAGTGATTGCTTCCCATGAACAGTACAGCTTTAGTCAGATCAAGACTAAGACTTCTCACAGGTTGGAAAGCAGTGAGAACCCCACCCTCTGCAGCCTCCTCCAGTTGGGGAGTGGTGAACAAAGCCCTGGAGGAAGCAGACTCACTTCACATAGTGCACCTGAAGAGTAAGGAGACTGCCCTTCTCTCCCCTCTCCCCGCCTTCCAAGAAGCCCTGTGTGACATCAAATTATCATGATCACAGCTGGGGATGGATGAAAAATTCAACTAAGTACTTGTTGGAGGCTAATCTATCAAATTCACACTATCCGAAGCAATATGCAAACTAAAACACAGTCATCCTTCAAAATCCACACTTCTCTGAATTTTGCAATGCAGTTCTCCAACCAAATGTATATATTAGGAGAAAGTGTACCTCAAGATGAAGGTGTTTGTGAAAATCATTATACTAGGGAAAACTTATTGCAAAAATGTGTGCATTAGTCCAACCTGCATATATAAAAATGTGTTAGGAGAAATTCGCACTAATAAACAACGCTGATGAATTTTTTGTGAGGATTCCTTTAAAAAAAGAAAAGCACAAATTGCTACAAAATGTGGAGAACTGAATTTCAGATTGGAAAAATGAGAAACCAAGAGAACCAAAACTGACAGATCCTTCCATCCTTAATCATAGCCCTTCTACTACCATCCAACCTGCCCATTGAGTGCCACAGAGGGCAAAAGGGGGGGCATCACAGATCTTGTTACTTCCTACAAGGCTTCCAGAATGTAATAAAGGACAGCAATCAGTCTTCATTCATAGGTTTATTTGGAGACCCTGCTAATGGGGTTTCTGTTTCCACTTGGAACAGGAATAAATGCCTTCAAACAAACAAGGAAACAAACAAATGAATGGAACCCTGCTTGGTATTAACCCTGGTTAACACAAGTGTGGACTATACCATGGTTGAGACTGATCAGATAAAGGGAGGCGTCCTCACCAGGAAGGGGAGGAGGAGGAGGAGGAAGAGTAAAAAGGCTACAGGTGAAGAATATGGTGAAATAAGGTTGCCATATTTCAAGAAACAAAAATCCAGACACAAAAAGTTGTTGAACCCGGACAGTTTGACGATTTCCCAAAATTCTCCCCAGATGCTAATTCCATCATTGGAATCACGTTCAGGAAAATCTAGGCATATGGCAACCCTAGGTGAAGAGATCAGCAGAATCTTCACTGGGTCTACATTATGACATTTCCTAAACAATTTATTATTCTTTTCCTTTAAATGAAATAGAATGTTGCAAACTCATAGCCACAAAGTTCAGGCACCCATTGTTCCAGGTAATATAGACTGGAGTTCTTATTTTGTATACTTTTTACCACTCAATAAAAGGGTACGCATTTAAGCACCCATCCAGTGAGAACTATCAGTGCATAATTCATTAAGGATATACATACGTGCAAGAACAGAGCTTGAGGTTTTGATAACGGGAAAATTATTTTCACCAACAGACCCACCACACATGTGACCTCATAGACTTTTTGAACATGAATTAGGTTGATGCTTTTGAAAGACAAGAGCCTTTGAATCAGAAAGCGCAAGTTCTCACCTTCTAAGTCTTCCTTTTCGAAATGTGTTTTGAGAAGGGAGCGTGTTCCACCCGTGTCCACCACTGCCTCCTCATCATTCCTCTGCAAAATAAAATAAAATAAAATAATACATCAGCTTTTCACTGTGCTGTCAGACTTGAGCAATACAAGATAACAAGCATTTTAACAAGATACCTTTTTTCCATCAGCAAAAAAAATGCAAAGAATTTTTTAATTTGGCATTTACAGATACAAAATCTAGCTCAATTTCAGCAAATCTGAAATAAATGATAGATCCATTGATAGAAATAATAAACTGAGGTGTGTGTCGCCTTCAGAAGAGCATTCTATTGATTGGGGACCAGCCCTGGAAAGGCCTGCTCCCACGGGATCATCCTCTGCACTTCCTTCAGGACAGAGAATAGTCTCTGGTGAAGGTTGTAAGGTCCAAGCCGGTTTAAATGGGCAGAGGCGGTCGTCAAAGTATAACTGTCCTGAGCCATATAGGGCTCTAAAGATCAAAACCAGCTAGGAAACCAGACAGTAACCAATGCAGTCAGGCCAGAATTAGTATAATACATTCAGACATTCTGTTCCATAATATCCCCCAACCTAGTTGCTGAATTCTGCACTAGCGGAGGTTTCTGAATTATCTTCAAAGGCAGCCCCACGTATAATACATTGCAGTAATCTAACCTAGGCATTACCAGAGCATAAACAATGGCACACGTCTGGCACCAAGCATGGAATAAGATCACTAGGTGTCCCTGTGGTAGTGCATGGGGGCACACACTATGCACACAGGCCTCCATCCCAGATAATGACTGGAGCATTTCACTGTACTTAGCCTTATGCATGACTGAACAAATCCAGTACCAGGAGGGAGAAAAGATGGGTTCCATTGAGCCCTATGGGGAAATATTCCCATGCTGACAGAGGCATCTATAGAAGGAGATGCACTGCACACTTTATATAGGAAAATGTGCATGTGCAAAAGGCTTTCGTGAGTGTCAACCATATTTATTGTCTTTAAGAAATGTATGCTTACAAAACAGCCTTTGACTTGCGAGAAGAATATAGCCATGGAGGTAATTACTCTAGGATACTGCACACACTTTTGTCAGATACCCAAAACATTGGGGGGGGGATTAGGATGGATACTTACTGAAACGCTCTAAAGCAGCGATTCTCAAACTCTGAGTCCCCAGATGTTGTTAGACTACAACTCCCATCATCCCTGAGCTCTGGCCTTGCTAGCTAGGGGTGATGGGAGTTGTAGTTCAACAACATCTGGGGACCCACAGGTTGAGAAAGGCTGCTCTAAAGAATTAGGGAGCATGTAGGGTAAATTACTGTTCCACATTTTCTATAGTGAGATACCAGACTTTCCCTTCAGCGTACTGTATTTTTAAATACCAACATGTAAAAGCCCACACCTCTGTTTCATTGCAGATTTGACACTTTCAGGATTGTCAGAATGCAGAATCAAGTATCATCAAGTACTAGCCACGCATAGTATGATCTATACTCCTGCTAATGTTCACCTTAACATTTGTAAGAATGGTTGTACTGAAGCAAAAGAAAGACAAGCCTACTCTCTGAATATAAGGGCTAAGAATACAGACAGAAACACATCATTTCAAAGGTTGTTAGAAGTGTTCTCCGCTGCTGAAACAAAGAGAACTCTGATTATTGCCTTGCTCAGCTCCTCTCATAGAAGGGTCCTTACAATGACACAGTCATCCAAAATTGGTTTACTGCTCCCAATGTTTATCTACACATTTGATGCCACTGTCACCCTTCTTCCCTGAATTGTCTGCCTGAAGGTCTTGCTGCATTCAAAACAGGGCAACTGAGGAAAGCGCTCTGAGTTTCATCTGCATAAAATAAGCCCTTCCCTCTTCGATGAGCAGTCGAGGATTAGTTTATTTTTAGGGGGGAAAGGCAATTCAGTCCAGATTCTCCAAAGTATTATTTTAAAACTACCTCTATTATTATTATTATTATTATTATTATTATTATTATTATTATCTGACTGCATTAAGGTTAATGGATAGATGTTCCCCTTTTGGCCAGCCCTGTACCACACAGTACAGGATGTGCAACAAAGTAGAAAGCAATTAGTTTTCATTCCAGATTTATATCTTCCCCAGGGCAGCGTGTCATATGCATGAGGACAGCTCTGCCCTCCCTCCCTCTTGTTAGAAAAAAACTAAGAGAACGCTCAAATGCATGCCTGCGATGATGCTAAGATTTGCACCAATCAGCTTTAGCTTGGGCAGACAGATGTGCCAGTCAGTTCCAGACACACAAATATTTAATGCAGCAAGCGTGCAACTTTTGAAAAGGGGCACCATTCTTGGCATCAAATCTAAAGCAACAAACAATATGTTTAAAAATTGCATGGCACTAAATGTGCCTTAGAAAGGGAGAAAGCAGGATAAATACTGAAAATGAATAAGGGCTTACAACATTCTAATGCCCTGTTCAGCTATATATTGTTGACTTAAGCAGTGGCTTCACTCCAGTGTATACCTTTGGCACTGCCTGAACTGAGGCATATTAAATGTACAATCAATTGACCTGGATCAATTCTGCATCAAGCTAGTGGATCACTGCATTAAGCTGACACTGGTTTTATTCACTAAACAGTCAGTGAGTTATTTTTAAAACCATCCATGCATTGAGTGATGCAAAACATAAGTACTTTTTAAAAATATTGCTCTCCCCACACCCCACATTTCTGCAATTCTGAGAATTGTATAAGTCCATCTGCATTAGACTTTGAAAACAGTAATCATACCACTTTAAACAGTCGAGGTTTTTCCCCAAAGGATTCTGGGAGCTGTAGTTTGTTAGGAAAGCTGAGTGTTGTTAGGATGCCCCTATTCCTTACAATTCTCAGAGTTTCCAAAGAGAAGCGAGAGATGCACTTTTGATCAGTGGGCTGGCACTGCACCCCAATGATGGATGGCAAGTATACATGCCTGCTACCAGGGCCGGATTTAGGTTTGATGAGGCCCTAAGCTACTGAAAGTAATGGGGCCCTTTATATGTCCAGCTGTCCTTTGTCAACAACAAATTGTTGCAGTTTTTTGTGTTGAATATATGCTATATGGTAATTTATGGACCTAATAGGTATCTAAAGCTATTTGCACATAACAAAATATGTAATTTATCAAAGTAATTGTTGAACTGAAATACAATTAAGAAAAAGTATATTAATAGTGAAATGCAAAAGAGTGGGGCCCTGAGCTACCCATCTTCTAGTACACACGCCTACGTGCACACGTGTGCATATATTATTATTGATTTGCCAAATTACAATGGGGGAATGCGAATAAGAACCATAAACACAGGAAACATATAACCGTACTAGGATGATGGCTGTCACTGGAAACAGCAAAGGAAGTTTCAAGGGACATTGTGATAGAACAGGGGAGAGGGGAGAGGCTGCTTTGCCCCATCTGTTAAGGATCAAGTTTTCCATGGTTCAAAATATGAGCTCACTGAAACCTCACAGATCATGGTACTTCAGAAATCATTTCCCTCCTCTATCCCAAAATGATACTGCTACCTGATATAAGGCATATATGCTCACAGGTTATGTAAGGACCAAGATATGCACTGAGACCTGCGGGTATAGGGCAGTATATAAATTTAATAAATAATATAAATAACAAATAAATAATCCTCACCAAACTTAGCAAAAAGTGAGTGCAACAATGAGCTGAGCTACACATTACACTTGCCATGTGATCATCAGTCCAGCTAGGTCTATTCAAAACTTTGAAAGCTCACTGCCGACAGGCAAAGGAAGCTAAAGGGGTTTAGAATTATGCTCACAGGGGAGGAGAAGGCATTGGCCAGCCTTCTCCGTCTGTTGTTTATTTTTCATTTCTTTCTTTTTATCATGAATAATCTCCCATAGCCATAGCGAGGAGAAGACTACAGAGAAGATTACTTGGGGAACAGGGAAGCCTCCAGCAGCTTCTCCTTCGAAGTGACTCAGGTTTCCTTGTCTGTATGGAAGGAACCTTAAAAGTTCCAAAACTCAGCCGCTTTTCAAGTGCAACAGGTAGCCCAGGAACAGGGAATGTGTGGCCGTCAGATGTTGCTAGACTGCAACATCCATCTCTTCAGTCCATTGGCCATGCTGGCTGAAGCAGATGGGAGAAAGAGGCCAACAACATCTCGAGAAAAACAGGTTCCCCAGCCCAGATGCAGCCTGTCCCTCATTTCAGCATTAACCTGTTGATAACTATGAAGATAATTTCTTCTAAATATTAGCAAAAATTAATTGAGAAGATCCAGTCCTCTTTTTCAGGTTCTCATGTTAGCACTTTTTTCCCACAACTGAAGATCAACCCTGGCCATACTCAAGAGTCTGATACACTTTATGTGTGGTAACTTGGTGAGGCCATCATTTGACCATGTCATTTTTCACCCTCGCAATGAAATGAGTAATTTCTCAGACTGTAATATGCATTCAATATGCCACACAATCGGGATACATTTTCAGTCACATAATTCAACCTTGCACAGAGAACAGCGGTGGTGTGTTACAGCTAAGCCCCATTAAAACCAATGGCATTTCCATATAAATGCTTTGTGGAGATAAGGTTGAGTCATATATTTCCAATTTATACAGCTGCCATTTTACATACTCATTTTAAACTTACGTGTTAGCAAAGCTACTCTAGAATGCTGGATCACTGAAATACTGGTGGTATGCCATATTGGATTTACGTACCTGAAACACCATTCTAAGTACCAGTGAATCAAAGTTTGAAAATAAGGACCTTATGCATTATATCTTGCGCTGCCCCTTATATAATAATGCCCCTTATATATACTTTTATAGCTCTGTTTAGAGAAGGTAATGTCTTGATAATATAAATGTTTTAAGTTTTTTGTATCAATCCAGTATATTTTCTTTTAATTGTTGAATGATTCTGTGTACATTGTGGCAGCCTTTGGCTATGTGCAATAAAACTGACTGACTGACTGACTCTAGATGAGGCTGCTAATGAAGCGAGAGACCATCTTGGCTGTAAGTCCTGGAAGACCTGATCCCTGCCTTTCAGGCTATTTCCACTGGTGGGAGGGCAGGGCCCTGACTGACTCCAGCTATAAAAGCCAAGGCTGCTGAATAGACTTTTGGTTTGGGGTGTTGTTTGGGAGGTTTTGTTGCCGGAGAGAGCGGGGGTTTGTTGCTTTTATTTTTGTATCTTTATTGGAGGAAAGGGGCATTAGGGGAGGAGGAAAAGGGAAAGTTATATTGAATATGCAGAAGTCCGCTCTCATGACATTGGATACAACCCTTTATTGTGGGCCATACAAATTATCTGTCAATTAATATAACAAGCTCAGAGAATCCCAAGGTCTCTTATGGCTTCAACTAATTCAACTGATCAAAAACAAACAAATACCTGCCTTGGACGCAAATAAGAACATAAAGCAGCTTTAGGTAAAATAACTGACTTTTAAGATCATGTAATATCATAAACATTTTTTCGCCTTTGGTGGCATGCAGCCCCACATCCTGAATTTAAATTCCTTCCAAGTTGTAGAACTGCAAATGCCTACATTATTGTCTCATTACAATTATCTCCATCCTTTAATTATCATGTCTCAGGCTTCATTAAATCATCATGTGCTGTCTAAAGCCTTATCCATGCCTATGTACTCAACATGCACAGGGTTGCCTACCAAACTATTTCACAGTTCCAAAGTTTAGCATTGCAGGGAATGGATGTATGAAGCTGCCATTTTCCGTTTCGCTCAGTTTCTCATTTTTCTAGTCTTAAATTTAGTTCCCCACCCCCATTTCTGCATGCATTTGCAATTAAAATAAAAAGTCAAGCTAAAAACATGCATGCGTTTTCATGTATCTCCTAATGTGCACATTTCCATAATCCATTTTGCCTAGCATATGCATTTTTACAAGCAACTTTATCCCAACAAAACATGATTTTGTACATTACTTTCACTGTTATACACATTTTGGCTTTCAATTTTTACTAAACAAAAAACCCTCCCACACTTTCAGTACACATTCATTGGCTGGAGATCTGCGCTGAAAAATTCAGAGAAGTGTGAATTCTAAGGACTTGTTGCTTTGGTTTGCCTATTATTTCAGCAAATGCAATTTGGTAGCTCCATATTAAAAGGTGAACCAAATGAAATTTCTCCCTCGGCCCTGTGGTTAGGTAACAATCACAGCTTACAGGCTACACTGAAGCTCAAGTCCATATGTACCTGGTACACTTACAGAGTATGTAGACAAGAAAACTTGGGTGACGTCTGTGCAGTCATGACGGGGTTTAAACCACCGTACATATGGGTCATAAAATAACTGCAGTAATGACCTATGTAGTTAATCTAAAACCTGAGAAATGCTCTCTAAATTATTCTCTCATTGAACTCTGAGATTCACAGAGAGAATGCCAAAAAGCTTGAAAGGCAGTTGAGTCCATCCTTTTAGTGAACCAAAAAGGCAGTTAAGTCCAAGCCCTTACCCCCATCCTCTCTCGTTTATCAGCCTACAGATCAACCATCCCAGGGTTGGTTCCAGGCATGGAGAGGCCCTCAGGAAAGTGCCCTCTAGTGCTTCCCTTCTTATGTCAATGCACCATAGGTGTGGGCTTACCTGGCAGTGGATGTAGGAAACTACAAGCAATTCTTAAATAGCCATGACACGTATTCATTATTCATTATCACTCTAGGACACTGTGGGAAATGAAAAAAGCAGCTCCCACTGGGGGGTCATAATTTACATTTCTCATAATGCCCTGAAGCAAAGGCTGGCTACTTACTAGCCGCCGCCGCCCCTTCTCTCTCTCTCTCTCTCTCTCTCTCTCACACACACACACACACACACACACAGACACACAATTACCTCTTACAAGCAATGCCAGTACTTGGCCCCTTTCCATCAACCCACCAATACACTGGGGTTTCATCCTTTCTTCTAGCATCATTAGCAGAGTTGCAGCAAGGTACCGAACAGACTCGGGGCACAGGGCCTTGACACAAATTTGGATACAAGTCTATTTTTAGGCATCAGGCAAAGACTTTTCTCTTTACATGAGCTTTTGCCCTTTGTTTGAAGGCTGGCATTTTGGCCTCTTCCAGCAGGGTAGGGTCTTCAAGTCTTGCCCTATTATCTGTATAGTTGTGTTTTTAGATTTTTATTCAATGTTCTTAATTGATTTGGTGGTGAGCAGCTTGAGGTCACTCTGAGAAAACAACTAATGCATATGCATCATCATCATCATCATCATCATCATCATCATCAATGTACTGAGTAGCTATGGGCAGGCCAAGATGGCAGGCTGCTGGAGTCTCAATGGCAGTGGACTTTGCAGCATGGCCAGCTACCCATTTTTAACTTGTTTCTTAAAAGGGGAAATGGGCAAGGGATCTAGGGCCTGGCTCAAAGGATCAAGAGAATAACACCCCTGGGTCATCAAAATTCTGCACTCAAACATACATCCAGTCCATGCTCACCCCAAACATATCCCTTCCTAGCTTTCATATTAATCTTTCCCTTCTACGGGATTCCTCCTACATTGATTTATTAGCATGTTTCTGCCCAAAATTAAGTATAAATGGGAGTTTTAACAATCCTACAGGATTTCAGATTGTGAGTGTACCAACATGTTCGGGAAGGTTGGAACATTTCCAACCAAATATATCTGAATTGACAGGCAGACTTCTCTGTAAAAAAAGGCAACTGTAAGTTGGCCAAGAACCACAGGTTTACACTGATACCTACAGGGATCTATGTAGGTTTCCACATTTTATTTCAAACTCCAACTAGATGGTTGCTGTTGTGTCTCCCCACACACCCATAATACATATATATATCTATGTGTTTGCATGCACAGAGACAAAATGAAACTAACATCATTGCCTAAAGATAAACCCATTATCTCTTCCATTTGTTTTTCAAATTATGCTGTAGAAAAGCTTACCTAATCTTAGACAACTCTATTAGCTATATGTCCATTACAATGGGTAATTAACGTGTGTGCTGCAGAATCCTATACATCCTTACTCAGAAGTAAGGCCCACTGTGTTTAATAGGGCTTCCTTCCACAATAGGTTTAGGATTGCAGCCTTAGAACATGAACACACACACACAAACTAAAGGGGGAAATTGTATTGGATAACAGTTCTTCTGGCATTTCCATGCACAAGTGCATATACTGGAGAGAAAAAACCCTCAGCGCCGGTAAAAAAAAAAAGCTAAGGTTTAAAAATAAACTGGTATGAGTCATGCACTCCAGGCTATCTTAATTCCAAATTAAAATGCTCTGACTGCATAAGGAGAATGCAACTTGGTGCAGCTTATGTTTGCTCAAAAACAGTGATTTGCTGCTGTACCACAGTCTTCAGAATTGAAGAATTTTCTAGCACTGCTTACTTTATACAATTATACATTTGTAGAAATTATTCATTTAATATCATAACATTCTTGGGAAGAGTATATTATTCCCTTTACTAATGAGTAACTGATGAGAGCTAGAAAGTTGTCCAAAGCTCTTATGGGTGATTTGAACCCCATTCCTCCAGATATAAACCAAGCAATGACCGCTCCCCACTTAAAATGGGGGGCGCCTTTTGCGTGGACGCGTGCAGCCCTGGATCTGGAGTGGCCCCATCAGCATAGGCTTTGCCTTCCCTCAGGTGGGATACCTGGAGGTCCCCGCCTACCCCAGCGAGTTGTCCAATCCCACCTGGGGGAAGTGTTGCCAGGGAAACCAGGCCAGGTAAGGGGAGGGATTACCTGCCCACACAATAGAGGGTGGATCTTAATTGTTAATCCTCACTTGGCTCCAGAGCTTCTCCCACCCTACCCACCCTCAGTTAATGTCTTCTTTTGCAGGTTAACTTTTCTTCATAGGTTTTGCAGGTTAACCTGTCTCCACAGGTATGCGGGCGCTGCTACGATAAGGTCGCTGTTAAAGGGCCAGAAAGGAATTTCCCTGCATTGGCAGGTTTCGCCTTTCCCGTAGCAAAACGTCACAACTTTGGCGGTATCAGGCCTTGGGCGGAATCCTTTAGTCCATCTTCCTCTTTGCGGCGGCGATACCAGGGTTCCCCGTTAAAGGGGTTTTTGAAGGGAGGCTTTGGCCGTACGCCGAAAGGTCGTCATTGCTCTCCCCTGCGGCGGCGTAACGGGGGCGGCTATCTCTGCTTGAACATATGTTCTCCAGAGCCGGCCCATCCCCCACACACACACTGGATAACCCTGATGCTCCCTAGGTCCCCGGCTGGGGACTAGGGAGGGAGAACGCCCAATGCCTGAGCCAAGGTCTACCCACATTTGAAATTTAATAAAGTTGTGGCCAATTTAATCCCATAGCACGTTGTCTAGAGTCGTTATTCCACATGACGGGGGGACCACTCGGGATCTGGGGACTCCGCCTGTCCACGCAATAAGTCTGGTTTATATTTACATGCACACCAGGAACTTCACTGAGAAGTATGTTGATATAGATTTCACCGTTTGCATGTACCCTTTTAGAACATTTGTTAAGTTGTAGACCACCAATACGATTATGAATCTGTCTTCATAAATTTGTGAGACTATCCACATCATCTCTGCTACATGGTCTTTTTGATGGCGCATGCTGGGAATCAAATCTGGGACACACACACACACGAAAAGTATTAGCACTGCCACCAAGCTAATCTCATTTACCACCCCCTACTTTCCTTCTGGCTAGGTCAGTTTAATCTTGGAATGCTACAAAATATTACAGGCAGATAAAATAAACTCTGAAAAGCTACGCTGCTAGGAACACAAGAAATTCTCACAACAGCACCATGCTTTCGCAGGTCAATGGAGCAGAAGACAAATTTCCTTTAGAAAGTCCTTTCCATGTAGAAATGTCTACAAAGCCTACATGCATCAAGTACATGTAGCATTTTTGTCTGTTCTGTTATGGGTAAATGTGGCAAGAGTATAGGTAAGTACCCAGAGTACTGGATTCCACAGCAGAACATATACCTGTGCCATTGAGAACTATGCATGGAATTTATGCAACAGGCCACAAATCAGCATGCAGTTTCCAAGTAATAGGTTTAGTGACCTAAAGAATCTGGGATCCCAAAATGTTTTGTGAGCGTGACTGGCCATACATCTTCCTCCTTTGCGTTTTCAATTTTGGAACATGCAAGCAACATGGCTCCCTGCAGGTCAGAGCAACATGTTTAAGACGGCCCCGAAGTAACCCACTGAAATCATTGGGCATGGCTAACTTCAGTCTATTTGTTCCAAGGGGTCTACTCTTGAGTTTCCATTCATTCATTCAATTGTTTTATTTGTGTGCCGCTTTTCCACACACATGAAATCGTGCTCAAGGCAGCTTACGACAAAGAAGCAGGGATGTATTTCAAACAAACGCTGCAAAAACCATTTCATAATAACATGGCAAAACAATAACATAGCAATGATTTCGTAGCACAGCAAAACAACAGCAATTTTGTAACAGCATAGCAAAGCAACAGCAAATATAATAGCATACAGTTACAGATAGGTAGCCGTGTTGGTCTGCCATAGTCAAAACAAAACAAATTCCTTCCAGTAGTACACGTGTATCTGAAGAAGTGTGCATGCACACAAAAGCTCATACCAAGAACTGACTTAGTTGGTCTTTAAGGTGCTACTGGAAGGAATTTGTTTTGTTTTGATAATAGCATACAGTACAGGAAAAAACCACATTCCAATTCGTAAACAACATGCAGCATCCAATAGCAAAAATAATAAGGAAGGTTCATAGCTACACCTTGGTCCTAGAAACATCCCTCCCATGATATTGCTCACGGTCATCTTCTTGTCTTAAGTTTGTCTTAACTGGATCCTACCCTCAATTTTTGATATACTGTAGAAAAGAAATAAGGTCATAAACTACAGTTTTCTCTTTCTATACGTATAGGCAAAAAGTGCACTGTCATTCATATTAGTTTATTATTATTATTATTATTATTATTATTATTATTATTATTATTATTACATTTCTACCCTGCCCTTCCTCGCTCAAAGGAACCCAGAGCAGCATGTCAAGCTTCATTAAGTGATACAACTTCCAATGTTCCTTTATTGAATCTTCATTATGTCTGAATTGTTCTTGTTCCTTAATCCTGCCACGGTGAATGACAATAGCCTTTTATTGTATCTGCATTCAAGACTTTGAACTGGAGGCATGCCAGATACATCTTCAGTGACTGGGTAACTCTGATTTACAAGATGTGGGACCCAACGCTGACGACGGACTGGAGACATGGGGAGACCACATTTGAAGAGAGTGTCTCAGCTGGAGCTTCGGAAGAAAACTGCTGCCCGGGGATTCTGCACAGAGCTGACACTGCAGACAGAGGAGAAATGCCAAACACTAACGAAGACTGAAGTAGCCTCAGCAAATAGCTACCAGTAAGTGATGCAACTGTGAAGATGAGGACCAAGAAAGGCATGGATCCAAGCAACAGACTGAGAGCCTTTACACTACCTAAGGTCTGTTCCAAACTTTGTAGTCTGTGCCTGAGAGTTCCATGCCTTGCGCATGATACGTGACCCTTTGGCTCTGGTTGGTTATGTTGTTTTATTGCTGTTTATGTTCACAATATAGACAGGCATAAAATTTCTTTTGACGCAGTGCCTGAACTCAGATGCACATTGTGTATGCATCATTTATTGGACTGATCTAGCAAGTAATTCAGGAGGCTGTTTCTATGGAACTGTGTAGTTCAATCAGGGCAAGAAAGTGTGGGGCAAGGCCCAATTTTCACTGTATTTATTTACCAGTTTACATAAAATTAGCACAACAGTAAGCATCAATGAAGTCTCTATATATTTGAGCCCTGGCATCAGAAGCAGCTCACCGAATGGGAGTGGAAGCACTCTGCTAGCTTTCCAGCTGGTGCTTTTTGAGAGGGGTGAAGAGGTCAGCACAAAGTCTCAATGTACCAGCAAAAACAAACTGTCCTTCCTGCCAGTGCAGTTGCACCTTGCTGGCCTCCCCACCACCTCACCCTTCCCAGTAAGGCAGGAAGCTGGCGTAATGGCTCCACCCCACTCAGCAAGCCACTTCTGTCTGGCATTGCAAATTAATTCCGGGCTGAGCTTTAGAATGGAACCCTAGGCATGCCTATTCAAAAGTAAGTGTCAACATGGCTTAGTCCAAGAGAAGTGTGCTGTCAGTCACCTCTACCTCCAGCAAAGGTAGGACCCAGGTGTTACAGGAGGTTTAAAAGAGGGGATCCAAGTTCAACAGGTTTGAGAGACACAGCCAAAAAAAAGAATGTGCCAATCATGGCAGAAAGCCATCTTGCTCTAGTGAATTAGATTCATTTTCCCCAGATGTGCCAGAATGATTTCTGCAAAGTAGCTGGGGAAATATTTATGGCTCGCAGAAGTGTCACAAGGTTCATTAATGCTTAATAACATTCATGCATGGTTTGCTGTTACAGCAGAGTGCCTATAGGAAGACATATTGATGAGCTGCCCTTAGAACAGCAACCTTCCATTACAGATTACTAGATGGAGCAATAAGCACATGACTGATATAACAGACTGAAGACCTGCAGTCAAAGATTTGTCTTGTTAGTGCAAATCAATATGTGAAATTCACAATTTCACCATTTCCTCTGACATCTACCGCTTCAACCTCCACAGCTTCCGTGCCACACTATTTTCATCCTGTCCAAAGCAGAAAGGCCCAATTACTCCCAAATCCCGTCTGAGGTTTTCCTCCATGTCCTACCCTTGTCTTCCACCCATTTCCCTCATAACTCTTATCTTTTGACCATTGTGCCTTCACATTTCTACTAGCTATCCTCTTCCCTTCTCCCTTCATTCCCTATGCATCTGGGTCATGCTGGGTCCCAGCTGTACTTCCAAACCAAAGCTTCCTTGCTTGTCCAGCATCCCATCTCCAAACAACCGCATGCCTTGTCTGCTTTCCAGATGACAGCAGACAGTCCCTCGTATCTCTGCACCTCTGCCCTTTACCCTTCTCTCACAGGAAGTGTATTGCGTATCCACATTCCTTCTGGACCATTAGAACATTTATTAACATCCCATGGCATCATAGCAGCTGAACTGGTTGCTAGAGAGGGGGTTCAAAGCAAGAAGACAACGTAAGGCAGATGTTAATCCTTGTAGGTAAGATTGTTCAGATGTTCAAAAGTATGTATGTGGGCTTAAAATGTGAAGGGGGTACACACACAACGTCTGCCCCATCATCCCTGTGCATGTCAGCTCTTTGAACCTATGAAGGTGACTCAAACTACATTTAGTTAAGGTCATTTAGCATCCTCCCTATGAACCAGAACTCTGTACAATTAGCTTCTCAATAGACGTGAAGAGTCTAACCACATTCAGATGAATGCAGGTTGAATCTTCCTGCATGTTCAGTATGGAAAGGTTGGGAGAGGAAGGTGCAGAACACTTAAGATATTTTGGAAATGGTGTGCTCACTATCTAATAGGAGTACCCATGCATTCATCTGACTATTTATTTACAAAAGCATTTATTCACTGGCATTTCATGAACTTATGACAATACTCAGGAAATGAAATCATAAAACGCTATTTTTAAAAAACAGCGCATAACAATAATTCAGAGGACCGGCTAATCAAGAACGTTTTAAACAACTGCACAGACCTGCCGCCATAAAAAGGTCTTCAAGGAAGTCAAAAGTGAGGATGCCTGCGAAATCTCTGCTGGAGAAGCCTGAAGTGGGCTTCTGTTGTTACAGCTTAGCCCTCTTCTTCCAGTGTACAGGACACTGATTTTTTTTCTCAAAACACTCAGTTCTGACACTCAGTTTGCATTTTCAAATCACTTCATAGAGATCCCACAACAAATTTAATTGCTTGTAAATGATTTGTTTGTTTGAAAAACTAGCCAGCCAAATGCAATATGCTTGGAAAATACAGAGTCACTGATCAATGGTTTCCACTGGAAGGGCATTCCCCAGTTCTACGAATCCTCTGAACCCCCTGGCCCTGCTCCCCTTCACTGTTGCTGCCTGTTCACTTGCCTTGTGCAAGCAGAAACAAGAGCAAGGAAGAGGAGCCTCCACACAGAAGCAGCTCCCTTGGTGGGATGGAGCTGCAACTGTCCCTTCCTGGGACAGAGAGTGAGAAACGGAGGAGAAGATCAGCACCGTGTGGGAACATTGTTAGAAGCAGTGGTTGGGTTGGAGACTGAAACTCGGAGCCACAGAGAGCGAGAGTGAGTAATGGATTGCTTTGAAGTCATTTCTCCACCAGGTAAAGTAATTTTTAGCCCCCACAGCATGTCGTGTATTTTGCCCAACCTGTCCTTTGTTTTGCCTGATCAAAGGTGACAACCCTAGAGTTCTATTAAGACATATGGTAGACAAAACAAAACAATGGGAGAGTCAGAAGATACCAAGTTCTGATGGAAAGACACAGTCTTCAAGTTTTATAAAATAAGACACTGACATACCAGAACTTGAGTTTTCCTCTAAGATTCAAAGCCATGTAAAGCAAGAAATGGTTTAAATTAATAATTGTTCACGCTGCCCATGCTTAAGTTCTACTAAGCATTCAATCAATTTATATTATTTCCATTCTACTCTGAACACATTTGATTCTTTTAAGAGCCTTCTCAAAGTGTGGATACTGTATGTGCTAACAGTTGTTTTATTGCTGCTTCCAACAAGCAAACAAACCATTACTCTCTTAATGTACATAATATCCTTTTAATAAACTATCTTAGTTAATAGCTCATTCTGTCTCCAGTGGTGCTATCAGTCTTACTTAAGCCTATTATACAAAGCTACTTGGAGGTTTCACAAGCATTTGTGCTTATTATTGCTGGTAGTATTGTATTTTATTACTGCATAAATAAAAACATATCAGCATTCACAATAAGCCATGGTTTCACTTAATATGACTTGCAGACCAGGCCAGTGGATCATCAAGTCCTTTCTGGAGGCCTGAAATGGAATAGCCTTACAGGGGAAAGCTGGTAGAGAATTCTAAAATTGAGGGGCCACCACAGAGAAAGCCCTGCTCCTTGTGCTCACCAGTCTCATAATGGGCACTTGAGAAGAGCCTACATCAATGATTTTAACATGCATGTAGCTCTGAGTACAGACAGTTAATACCACTGGCCATTCATAGGCGGATTAATGACAAATACAGCTAATCCTATTTGAAAGCCATCTAGGTTGGTGGGCATCAACACATCTTGAATTAGCAAAATGTATACTTGTCTGCTGTGTAAATAACTATTTCCTCTTGTCTATCCTGAATCTTCTACCACTTGGCTTCACTGGATGACCCATCCAGTGGAACCACTGGATGGTTCTATTAATATGCAAAATGGGGAGAATTTTATTTATTTTTTGCATAACTTTCTCTGCACCGTGCACAGTGTCCCTCCTATTTGTCTTTTTTCCTAAAGAAAAAAAAAATCCAAACCTTTCCTCATAGAGGAGTTGCTCGAGACCACTTATCCTCCTGGCTGCCATTTCTGAACCTTTTCCAGCTCTACCATATTCATTTTGAGATGATCTGGTCCTCATGAAGAAAAAAAATCAAAACTAGCCTTGAAAGATCACCAGAATGCCCACAGGAATTTCAGGCAGCTGCCAAGAAACAGAATGTACTCCTTGCATTAAAATTCTCCAAAACTCAATTCTGAAAGATGATTAAATATGGTTTGTAGCAACTGTAAAAGTAACATTAAACCCATTCCAAAACTAATCAAGCTTAAGAATGTGTTCATCTCCCCTACTGTTAATCAAAACGTAAGCTGGATAAGTACACCAGGAAACATATCAATTATAGTTACAAGCCACAAAACAAATATTGTTTTAATATATGTTTTTAATTAAAAATGATTGACCAGATTCCTGCGTGAGCCATAGCTTTAGACCTCTGCCAGGGTCTCCAACATGCATTTCTAAGAAAGTAAGCAACCAGAGAAACAAATTAATACATGTCAATTTTTTAAAATAACCAAACCACTGAACTTTTTATATATCTGCCTTCTGAATTATAAACATATTCACCCTTTAAAAATCCGTGAGCCTTCAAGGGTCAGAAAACACCCACCCTCCTGGACCAATCTGAGCATCACTTGCAGAAACTGAACATCAACTGTACATGAAACGCTACAGGAATATAACCAATGTTTCCCTTTATATTATTGTCACTAAAACAGGGGTCGCCAAAGTATGGTGGATGGACCACCAGTGGTCAGGTGATCTGCATATGTCAGGTCATCTGCGGTTTAGTGACTGAAGACAGGAGACGGCACATCCACCCCATTAAATAGTCACCCAGATTTTAATTGATTTTTTTAATTGCTTCTTTTATTTCTTATCATTGAGTAGTCCAAATTCCATGGAATTCAACAAAACAAATGAAAGCAGCAATGAATACTCAGTTAAAAAATGAAAAACATCTAGCATAGCACCTTACAATTGCTATAACAGGAAGAAAAATCATTAAATGGCCCCAATTCCTCAGCAATGGTCTGGCGGGTGAGGGGGTGGGAAGTTTAATAACCACTGCTTTATGACACATCCTAACAGGTTACCAAGGAAATGTCCAGCAAACAAGTCGGAAGCAGTTAAGTTGATATTCAAAGCCATTGCCAGAAAGAGAGAGAGAGAAAGGAATCACATTTGTGTCTACTTTTAGACATAATCTCCTTACACACTATGAGCGATGCACAAGCAAGAGCCCCTACCTTTGGCTATTCAGCGCCATTTGCAATGAACATGGTTAAGCTGATTATACTGTTTTCAATTTCGTTGCCCGCCCCCCACCACCCAACCCAGCGCATCAAAATAGGCTGCTGGAGACACTATGGTGGTTGAAAGGTTACATAAAATACAGACCCAGCCGCTTCCTATTCCTGTAACTTTGCTTCAGGTTTTATAAAACCTGTGATAGCAATGGGATTGGTGAGGGCTGAATGCAGAAAAAAATAAGGAATGCTACAGTATAAATATATAAATATTTGTAGGGCTTGAAATATTTTAAATATTCAATATTTTAAAATCAAGCCCCACCTCAGCTTCTCAAGCCATTTGTGCGTGCTTTTCTCAACAAAAGTTGTTAGGGGGAAAAGATCCTTGCACTCTTCAGAGGAGCAAGGCAGCTGCTTGAAATGTAAACGTCAAGCCTTGAAAAAAATAATCAAACCTACATCTACTATTTTTAAAAAATATGTCTTATGCAGAATGGCTTATCCCCAGCCCTGATTGTGATAGGCTGTTTTCAGCCCACTTTTCATAAAACAGGATGGTTCGCAATGTGCTTTCATGAAAAGGATGTGCAATCCTAATTAACATGCCACTGTGCGAATGACCTTTGTATCGTCAGCCCAACAAGCAGTACAAACCTCCAAATTCATGCTGTGAGCTATTCCACGGTTCTGATGTTTTATTCCATGGAACTGGTGCATATATGTTTCAGCAGACATGAGCAGAACAACATCTACACACTGAATATTTGCTGTCTCTTTTAAAATACCCTTATGACTTTTTATTTCTAATACATACATACATACACACACACACACACACACACACACACACACACACCCCCAAAAAAACCACCCATATACCTTCTTGCATTTTAAGACAAGCTGCCCGTAGTCTAAATCCCGCATGGAATCTAGCATTTAAAAAACATGACGACTTGATCCCATTTTAAAATGAACCAGAAAAGAAATGCAAAAGGCAGTGTTTGAAATAATAATGTAAGCCACAAATAGGAATATAAACCACAAGGCCATACCTGGTGACTGGTTAGAGACTGGAATGGCTCCCCGATCCCAAGATGCATGACCTTTCTATTCCCAGAAAGCATTCCCTGCCTTATAACAATGCATCACTCTCTCTCTATCTCTCAGGCATCTTCTGGGCCAGCAAGGAAAACATCAGGTTTCTCCATTTAGCAAATGATGAGCGAGCTCCTTTCGAAAGATCGGATCTCAAAGATAGTTCCCTTGCCCCCACCCCACCCCCCTGTGAGCAGTTCCAGTCATCTAGTAGCGAAAGAGGCTGGCACAGCTACATCAGCGATGCTGCTAATGTTTTCAGAAAACACTAAGCTTGCTGCTTAGAGCAATCCCGCATCATCGAAACAGAGCAAGCCACATCCTTCAGCTCTCCACTCACGTTACTATAAATCCTCGGGTTGCCATTATAGAGAACGATGATTTGGTTGTTGCTTAATCTCGAGGCAATTAAAGGTGGAAACAGCCATTATGCAACACACATTGCTTTGAAACAGAGCGACAGAGAGAGAGAGAGAGAGAGAGAGAGAGAGAGATAGCCAGGCAAAATGACATATCCAGGTTATCTCAATTTGCTTGCATGACCACTTCTTAACATGCAACACTGCCGTTCTGAGTGGAAAGCTCCACAGTATGAGGTGACAGGGAAATTACCAGAAAGAAATCATATGCAATTCAGAAGCAGGAGGACACTTAAGATCCTCTGGAATCATATCAAATGAACTGAAAACACCATTGAGATTAAAATATGCATCATATATATATCTTTGTGTGTGTGTGTGTGGCTGTGCTCATTTTCACAAAGCTGTATCCTCCTTGCATTTTGTGCACTGCTCCCTGGCAGCAACCCAGACATCAACATACCTTGAAAAGATGCCAGTATTATGACAGGGCAAATGTATTTGGGTACCAAACAGAGTGATCACATGCCTGTATTTCTGTTCTTGTAGCCCATTTCACTCCATCAGAAATTGTATTGCTCTCTTCTGAAGAGCTGTGAACAATCCATTAGCAAGACACAAGAGTAGCACGGTTATCTCTCACAATATTTTAGCAGAAATCACTCTGTGCCATTTTAAATTGTGATCCCAGTGAATCAAATGCTCTGTTTGTTTGCTTTTCAAAGCTGATCCTCAAGACCAATGCTATTGTTTTCAGTGGGTTTGCTCCCAATGGTTTTAAGAGGATCGCAGTAACCTGTTTTTGTTTTTTTTTTCAGATTTGCAGGTGATCATATTATTTTCAGCAAATAATAATATTTTTAAGTGTAGTCGTATTAGAGCCATACTCCAATTCTGAAAAAGGCTCAGCTGTAGCTCAGCATGTGACATTGGCCATACAGACAAAAATAAGGACACTCTTGTGCATGAGAGGGTGGGACTGATGGTGTAATCTGGCAGCCCAACAGTGGTGAGGCCAACAAAATCCCGGCTGAAATGTGCCACAAGAAGAAAATGGATGGATGCATGCATGCAGTTGGTTCCTAGTGGCAAAAGAATCAAGGTAAACCACAAACTGCATAGCATATAAAATACATGGAATGCATATACATGTACTATACTACATTTATATCATTTAGAGACCATTCTGGTCCCATTTTACAGCTGGCAAACACTGAGGCACAGAAAAAGTGGCTAGCCCAAGATCAGCCAATGAATGAGTGATTTCCCCCGCTAATCTTTACTGTGTTAGGAGGACAGAGATGGGTTACAGGAACACTCATCATCTGAACAAGCCACATACTTCATTTATCCAACATGGAAGAGCATTTGCCTTTGCTTAAATCCAAAGAGGTTCTTTGTGGGTGATATGAAATGATGAACATTGACAGGTACATTTGCTATTACACCTAATTAGAATGTCAGTTTTACATCCCACCACAAAAAAAGGAACGACCATAAAGCATTTCTATTTTTCAAGTAAAACAAGAGAGATCCTATCTAGAGAATATGTCATCTATTCAAACAGGAGCTGAGAAGGGAACATTTTATTAGGGTCCAGACATAGAGGCGGGGGACATACCAGGCTCTAACCCTATTCTACTGAGGCTACATTGCAAATCTTGCTGGAGACATGATGGAAGCTGTATTAATTCATCGATAATAGTTGTTACTTTGCAGCTGTTTTGCACTCACACTATTACTACTTACACAAACCAATACTGGCTCCAAGTTTGTTTTTGTGAGGAATTAAAACAAATGAATCCCTGTGGACCCACATTTGTGGGTGAACAACAAAATAATTGGCTGGGTACCAGGATTCAAAACAAGTGGCTTGCACACCGAGAGCCCCAGTAGCAGAGTATTAAACTCACAAAGATAAGCAGCGCAGTAAAGCCTTAGGAATATAGGTTGTCAGACCTTTTCATCCCGTTCAGCTGCACACAGCAGCCGACCTGTTTCTACCCTTCCCACCATAAGCAGACCACACTCTTCAGTAAGTTTGAACTCCTTTACTTACAGATACAAGGTCTCAGTTCATGCATTGTTCCATGCAGCAGCAAGGACAAGACAGGCAAAATAATATTGGGTAGAAAATATAGCATATACCGTAATTCCAAACACTTACTGCATCCTGGGAGCAAGATCACGCACATAAGAGACTGCTTAGAATGGGTCAGACCATTGGCCCATCTAGTATAGTGCTGTCTTCAACAACTGGCAGCAGCACTCCAAGGTTTCAGACTGGGGCCATTCCTAGCCCTGTCTGGAGATGCCAGGGATTGAACCAGGGACCTTTCAGGTGCAAGGCGAATTGTCTACCAGTGAGCCAGGAGGCAGTCATAGAGCTCATCTTTTGCATGCAGAAGATCTCAAGTTCCATACCTGGTATCTCCGGGCAAAACTTGGGAAAGACTCTAGTCTGGAGAGCTACTGCTAATTGGTTTTAACAATACTAAGTTAGATGGACCCATGAGCAAAGCAGGGAAATAGGCGGCAGCCTTACACCATGTGTCAGTACAATCACGGCACCAGACTTAAAGCAGCTGCTTTAATACTAGAGAGCAGTGACTAAGAACCTGCTTGAACATATGCTTTGCCCCTCTAGAGAATGAGAAGTCAGTCGGCCTGGTTTTAAATTTAGTTGATATTTCACCTAACCTACTTCAACACAAAATGTTCTTATGAAATATGCCACATTTTTTAAAGAAGAAGAAGAAAAAGAAGAAGAAAAAGAAGAAGAAGAAATGGAAATTATGATACGGGGATCAAGAATACCACACATCTATTGATCAGCTACAAAAAAAACCACCACTGAGTAGAGAGAAAACAGCATTACAGTGGTACCTTGGGTTACATACGCTTCAGGTTACATACGCTTCAGGTTACATACTTCGCCAACCCAGAAATAGTGCTTCAGGTTAAGAACTTTGCTTCAGGATGAGAACAGAAATCGTGCTCCGGCGGCGCGGCAGCAGCAGGAGGCCCCATTAGCTAAAGTGGTGCTTCAGGTTAAGAACAGTTTCAGGTTAAGTACGGACCTCTGGAACGAATTACGTACTTAACCTGAGGTACCACTGTATATAACAGCTTGCACACAAATTCACAGTACTCTGATAGGTGTCTTCTGCAGTTTTTGTTTTTTTGTCCATACATGAGCTTGTGTGCATTACAGAGCCATCACTGGATAAGGTATGACTTTTCTCATGCAGCAGTCTAGTCCCCTCCTGTGACCTAATGTCCAGCAGATTTTGGGGGGATTACAACTCCCATCAGTCTCATGGCAGTGCTAACTGCCATGGAGGTGGAGAGTTGTAGTCCAAAACATCTGCACACCACCAGGTTGATGGGGATGCTCTTCTAGTGCAAGACCTAAAACAGACACACCATGGGCCAGGAGACTCCCTTCCACACAGAACTCCTGTGCCACTGCAGGTAGCTGGAGCTCGACAAACCTGAGAGTTGAGATCCTACATGACCCACAGTCTGTGCAATCAGCACCCGTGTTGATGTACCACCAAGCAAAGCAGAATAACGCTACCATTTACTGCAAGGCCATTAGACTGTATGAGATCTCAACTCTGGGATTGCTAGGTTAAAAATCTGGGGAGCATGCATACAGCTTGACATCTGCCCCACCTCCTGCAATTTCAGGAGCTTAATAAGGTACATGTATGCAGGGCTGATGCCAAATTCGAGTTGAACCTCACCAACGTGCCCTCTGGTAGACCTCCTCCTAGTTGGGTTAACCCTGGTATGGTTACTTGGTGACAGTGATGGTAGCAGTGCTTGGAGTCCTAGCCCCAACTTTCTAATGATGGTTGAAGAACATCCACAGTGCCATGCTCAGCTCCCAGTAATTCATGACATGCACCTGACTGATGCTGATCAAAGAGCTAGCCTTTCAATTTCCCAGAATGCTCATCAAAGTCATTGTGGGGAATTAAACTAGAGGTTCCAGATCCAGCCACCTTAAAAAGAGTCCAGAGCAAGCAGCTGTAATGGACCTTGCTGGGACCTTGACAGCTTCCTAAGGTACTCTGTGCTGATGCTGGGCCTGCAGGGACGTTCTCTGGCTATCAACCTGGCCACCATGTTCAGTTCCCAGGTATACATGTGGTTCGTCAAAGGCTCCTTACACTGGCCCATCTGGATGATTATACTGGTGCCACACAATGGGATTGAGCACTGCACCATCACCAATATACAGGTCGTAACAGGTCATGTGGTATAGTGGTGGGAGCATTCCAACTAGAACCTGGGAGAGCAGGATTCTAATCCACACTGAGTCATGAAGCTCACTGAGTGAGCTTGAGCCAATCACCACCTCTCAGCCTAGGCTACATTCACAGGGTTGTTGTGAGAATATACTGGAGAGGGAGAGAACTATGTATGCCATCTTGAAGGAAAGGTGGCATATAAAAATAAAATAATAATAACATTCCTCCACATGCCAAACATTCATCTGTTGGTCTGGCCTTTCACATTATCTGCTACAATAGTTTTAGAAATGATTTAGATGCTTCCACCTTCCCTTGATTTACAGTCCATCATGAGGCAGAGCATAGAAAAGGCACCCAGCCATGAAGCTTGTGAAACTCTGAGCCAGTTTTAATGAATCCCACATCCAAAATGTGCTATTAGTAAATAAAACACCACTGTGTGCCAGTTTGCGAGCTTTTTTTTAAAAAAAAAATGTTTATGATGTTGGTGTTTGCAAGGGAGTTATTTAACATTTTCATAATTACACGATGGCATAATTCAGCATTCAGTGATATCAGTATATAGCCCATGAATGAAAACTGTCAAAGCCTGTTTTCTTCAACAAGATCAATGACAGCATCAAAAGGGGAATGGCACACAGGAAAGGGAACAGCACCAGGAATGCTTCCACCAGACAAGCTCTGGCCTGTGGATGTAGCGTTGCTGCCTTGGACTTGGAAGACTACATCACAAGAGATCCCAGTGGGCCAGAATCTTTCCACTAGAGTAGAAGACTACTGGACCAAGCTGGGCCCCTCTAACCTCAGTGTGGGTAAATTGAAATATAGCTGCTGCAACTATATAGGGTTCAGTATCTGTCTGGTTGTTGTTGAAGCAACATTGTTCTTTCCCCATAACAACCACTGCCCCTGCCCAGTAACCCAAGGATAGGAAAGGCTAACCATAGAGGTTAGCAGCCTTTCTCAACCTTGGGTGCATAGCTGTCAACGTTTCCCTTTTTTTTAAGGGAAATTCCCTTATTCCGAATAAGATTCCTCGCAAGAAAAGGGAAAAGTTGACAGCTATGCTTGGGTGCCCAGGTGTTGTTAGACTTCAACTCCCATCATTCCTAGCTAGCAGGGTCAGGGATGATGGGCATTCAAGAACATCTGGGGACCCAAGATTGAGAAAGGCTGTGTTTGGAGTGTTAGACTGGGAAAGTCTAGGTCCACATCTCCATTCAGCCACAAGCTCACTGGCCAACATCAGGTCAATTTGTTTCTTTCTGTCTGTCTCTGTCTCTCTTTCCGCTGAAGCTACCTCACAGGGTTCTTGCAAGTATAAAGAACCATGCATATTGCCCAGATCTCCTTGGAAGGAGGGAGAGACAAAAATGTACTAGATAAAATAAATGCTCAAAACATAGCATGGTCTGCTGTATCAAAGTAAACATGATGTCAACTTAAAGAAACAAGCAGCATATTTGTTACTTGGAAACTGCCACAGTTTTAGAATCTGTGCCCCAAATATCTTGGGGGCTGCCAGTAAATCAGGGCATGCAATCATTACAGTTGCTAAGCCACTGCAAAAATACAAAGTGAATGCTTTGTCCCCTTAAGATGATTTTGCATGTGATATAACCATGCAAAATCTTCTTAACTTTTATCAGAAAGAATATTCTGTCGAGTTACTATCTAAGGCCACATCCTCACTGTACATTTAAAGCACTATCATGGAACTTTAACTGTCATGGCTTCCTTTAAGGTATCCTGGAAATGGAGTTTGGTAAGGGGGGAGTGAGAATTGTTAGGAGACCCCTGCATCTCTCACTTAGCTAGTATGTTCAGAGTGGTTTAACAGTCAAGCCCTCCTCCCAAGGAACTCTGGAATCATAGCTCTGTGAGGGGAATAAGGGTCTTCACAACCACACAGCCATCCATTTATGAAGAAGAGCTGCAAAGTAAACCATGAATCCATTCTTTCTTCTGCCTAACAATTCTAGAATGTGCTTCGTACTAGTGTGGTGCAGTGGTTACGAGCGTCAGGCCAGGACTTGAGAGGCCAGGGTTCAGAAACCTACTAAGCCATGAAGCTCACTGGGAGACTTTAGTCCAGTTACCACCTCTCAACCTACCTCACAGAGTTGTTGTGAGAATAAAATAGGGAGAGGGCAACTGTGTATGCCACCTGCAGTTTCTTGGAGGAAAGGTGGGATATAAATGTAATTCTAAATAAATGAATAAATGCAACGCACTTTCAATCACAGAGATAGAATATTCTTAGGAAGCAAAGACCATGTGACAGAATGAGGAGGATGCTTCCAGTGATACAGCTGAGGCCTCATTAAAGGTGGCAGAGTTGGACACAGATCTGACCTGTGGGGTCAGATTCACCTTGGAAGTTCTTCCATTTGAGCCCCACTGAAATGAACAGCCACTGCACAACAGGATGGTTGTGTTTTTGCGCAGCTGTCCATTTCAACGAGGCTTCACCTTTCCCCATGGTCACTCATGGGATTTTAAATCTGTTTTGCTTAGCTCTGGAAACAAAAATGGCATTATTTGGCTTGCTCTGTTCCTGAGGACAGAGGTGTTGTGTACTTTGCTGAATTACTGTTATCAGAACCTCAGGGGGATAAACATAAGGAGGACGCAAATGTTCCCTTGATTTTGATTGATTTGTTCCACTCTGAAACACTGGATGAATCTCAAGGGGGAAAGAGATGCGAGGAAGCGACTCCCTCAGTTAAGTAATGATCACCTTAGGCAGGCAACAGGCTGCTTTAATTCCCACGCTACCTGCAGAGGAAGTTTCCACAAACACTTTGTGGTAGAGACAGTGCAGTGTGGTAGAGACAGTGTGCTTGGCAGAAGGTGATGTCTGTTTTTACTAGCCTGCAAATCCACACTGGTCCACCTCTGTAGCTGGCATGAAAACAAAGGCTACTAGCCTAGACTGGTAAAAAAATAAAATGTTTTCAGGCTACTATGTTCTTATAAGAGGGTTAGATAACTTTATGGAGGGCAAGGCAATCAACAGCTACTAACCATAGTAGTGGGGTAGGACAGCTGGAAACAAAAATCACATCTGGCAACCCATGCGCCCCTTTGGTTTCTGATAATAGATGGGAAGATGAATCTAAAAAGCCCAGGACACAAATTATCACGGCCCTCTAGCAGCTATGGTGGCTCATTTACCAGAAATAATGTACTTAGTGTGAACTCTAGAAGTGATTCTGACCAAACTAAGCTTCCTAGAGCAAAATATACACCAGAATTGAGTATACACCAGAGTTAACACTAGCTATGGTTTCCCCAGTAGTGATGTATGGAAGTGAGAGCTGGACCATAAAGAAGGCTGATCGCCGAAGAAGTGATGCTTTTGAATTATGGTGCTGGAAGAGACTCTTGAGAGTCCCATGGACTGCAAGAAGATCAAACCTATCCATTCTTAAGTAAATCAGCCCTGAGTGCTCACTGGAAGGACAGATCCTGAAGCTGAGGCTCCAATACTTTGGCCACCTCATGAGAAGAGAAGACTCCCTGGAAAAGACCCTGATGTTGTGAAAGATGGAGGGCACAAGGAGAAGGGGACGACAGAGGACGAGATGGGTGGACAGTGTTCTCGAAGCTACCAGCATGAGTTTGACCAAACTGCAGGAGGCAGTGGAAGACAGGAGTGTCTAGCATGCTCTGGTCCATGGGGTCACGAAGAGTCGGACATGACTAAACGACTAAACAACAACTGGTAAATGAGCCACCATAGCCTCTAGATGGACATGAAAATTTGTGTCCCAGGCTTGTTAGACTCGTCTACCCATGTACTATCTGAAACCAAAGCAGCACATTGGTTGCCCGATGTGTAATATATTGGCATTATTTTCAGCTCTCCTGCTCCCCACTATGGTGGCTGTGTCCTACTTCTGATTTCTGAGACAATATGGGTTCCTTGGGGAATCCTAAGTGGTGAGAGAACGCTGTTGTGCTCATGACCAGCTTGCAGGCTTCTCACAGGCTTGTGAGAGAACAGGATGCTGGACTAGATGGGTCACTAGCCCGATGCAACAGGCTCATATTATGTCCTTAGGAACCTCTGCAGACAACAAGCCTGCTGTAAGCCTGAAAAGATATCTTAGAAAAAAGAGATCAGCCATTTTGGATCCAGAAAGAGCAAATAACACCATGCTGGGGGGAACTTATCTGCCAATTACTCCTGCACTCGCAAGAAGGTGTCATGTCAAGGCAGGCTAATAATATAGATCAGTGTCTACTCAAGGAAGTGACTCACCTGGCTTTGAAGCCATGTCCACAGCCAATAGTTGAGTAGGAGCAGAGTTTTATCTCCCAGTAAAAGCATCCCTTCAGTGTTCAGATGACTTCCTGAGGTTGAACACAATGGCTAATGGGGAAACTGTAGGTGACTCACTAAACCTGAGTCACACACATACAAAAAAGGACCAAAGTGGGCAAAGGTGAATTGTTGTGTGTTTTTTTACAAGCGAGTCATCAGATGAGACATCAATGGCACAAAATTATGAGGAAGGCTGCAAAGACTTATTTCACTACAAATTGCATAAATCATGTGAGGCCACTCACCCGTAGAATTATCACAACAGCAGCATGCCTGCTAACTTTACATGCAAACACATTGTTAGTGTGTTTAGTGCATGGAACACTAATGTGGGCAAGGGCTTTGCTGTTCTAAGTTTGCTTTTTCAAAATAAATAAATAAATGACACAACGTTTCAGCATCTAAAAAGACACCACAGCCCAGTACTATCCATTGTGTTCTTAAAATTGCAAGTTTGTATTTATTTATTTAAGAGATGTACAGCCTGCTTACTAAGAGACATTCTTCACAAAGTGGCACAGGGTTGTGACCAGCTCGGAGTAGTCCCATTTAAATGAATGAATCAATCTAAGTTAGTCATGTCTAGTAACTTCAGTGGGGCTGCTCCGCGCAGGTCTAGCACTGCATACCACTCTTACAAAATAAACATAAAAAATATAACCAATGCAATGTACAGTCATACCTTGGTTGCTGAACGCCTTGGAACTCGTACGTTTTGGCTCCCGAGCAATCGAAAACCAGAAGTGAGTGTTCCGGTTTGCAAACAATTTTCAGAAGCCAAACATCCAGGGCGGCTTCCGCAACTTCCGATTGGCTGCAGGACGCTCCTGCAGCCAATCAGAAGCCGCGTCTTGGTTTTCGAACGGACTCCCGGAATGCATTCTGTTCAAGAACCAAGGTACGACTGTAATTTAATACCATTTAAAACATCCACCGCTAAAAGCTAGCAAAGGAGCTACACATTGTCCAGCATAACATAAGCATACCAAAAAAAGACAACAATTTCTACAGCTTAATTTACAACTAGCCAAATGCCATGACAACAAGATGGGTCTTCAAGGCCCAATCTCATGTCGCTGAAATCCACTGTGAAATTTGTTCCTTGTATCTGACAGTCTACTTGTCTTTACAGGTGTGCACCGAAGTAGGCCCTCTGGAGTGAATCTTAAGGCACAGGTAAGTTGATACAGGTGTCTCCCAGTCCCAAAGTAATCCAGTCCCAAAAGATTCATTGTTTTAAAAGTCATCACCAGCACCTTAAATTAAGCTGGCAATGCACCGGATATGTACCAAAATCACCTGAAGTTATATAAATCTAAAAACCAACACACCAAGACAACATATCTTCATCTCATTGACAAAACTTGCCTAAGCTTTTCAGCAGACACTCCACATAAATTCACATAAAAATAAAAATGGTCCACATAAAAATGGTCTAGTCAGATCATTCAGAATCCATCAGAAGTGTTCAAGATGCCTCTCAGAACTGACAATGTAATAGCCAGAATGAGAGGATGGTGCCCATGTTAGTCATTTCACTCTTAGCTGGGAATACAAACACATCAAGACTACTGCACTCCCACAGTCCTATATAAAATAGCGTGTGCCAGGAATATGGATGAAGCACTATAGAAAATGCTTTAAAATATTATTGGGGCTAGGGGTATTATCAGCCAGTAGGCACATCAACCTATACATCTTGATATACAGCATAATCAGGAGTTACTTGTGTATAAATATTGCAATGCCATTTCCAGCTTTTCACTTCAGCTAAAAATACATCCTTGTGGCCAAGAGT
>NC_138497.1:109219430-109311930 GCF_964252035.2 Podarcis erhardii | reverse complement strand
CCATCCCGCACAGAGCCCCTTTCCTTTGTTTCCCTTAATGGCCCATCACCCAGGCTATCACCTCAGTGAAGGACTTTCACTACTAGCTTGTTAGCTAGTAGTGAAATAAACAGCCCCCAGAATTTTCAGCCAGAGTTATTGACAAATCTTTTAGTGAGCCAGAGGGGAACTTTGCAGTTCTCGAAAGAACAACCTGGGCTGGCCATCCATTGCAGTGCCAATGTATAGGGTACAGTGGATGGGTGGGTAGGTGGGTGTGTATTATGATCACGTGAAATGGACACAGATTAGAAGTGTCTCCCACTAGGCAGAAGCATTGCTGCGACTGCACTTATTTGAAAACATGGGTCTCTCGAGAGACCTTGCAGCATCTTCTGTGACCCATTAGGCAGCCAACTACAGGGCTATTGAGCTGAAGGTATTTCTCTCAGGAGGATTTCATGCAGACAAAAACACACACACGTCACAGCAACTGAGAAAATTTCTAGAACTGAGACACTAAGAATTGTAACTGTGGCCTTCTGCACACAAGCAAATGCTCTACTGCTGAGTTATGGCTCTTCCCCTAGACTATGACCTTTATATTATATTATATTATATTATATTATATTATATTATATTATATTATATTATATTATATTTATTATGGTCGGAGACCAGCTTATAAAACACACTTGGGGGTACAATCCCAGAAGGAAGGCAAACATTTATAACAATGTACAACAATAAATTTATAATTTATAAATGTGATAAGCGTATAGACACTTAAAACTTTAAGATAAGCTACCACAGAGAGATGTTATAGTATTATATTATATATAATATATTATATTATATTATATTATATTATATTATATTATATTATATTATATTATATTATATTATATTATATTATATTATATTATATTATATTATATATTGTTGCTGCTGTTATTTCATTTATGAATCTCTTCCCATTAGGCATCTCAAAGAAATTTGCAACATAACAACATATATAGAACAGTTACATGTAGAAAAACTGTTTAAACAATTTAACAGTTTTCATATATGTAACTTTTACATATTTATATACGATACCTGCTGTTCGTATAACAATCTCTGTAAGTCTGCTTCCTGTCTAAACAACATATGGGTACAAAATTATAAATATAAAAAAGAGTTTAAAACAACAGCCTATACATAAAATCTATTCAAATTAATTTCAAATACTATTTTTAATGTGTTTTAAAAATAAAGAATAAAAAGATTACTTCCAATGACTTCTTTTTTGAATTCTGATAAACCATAATAGTTCCAATATTGAATACATTTATACCAGAAAGCTAACCAGTAGTATGTGCACACACACACACACACACACACACACACACACACACACACACAGTTTTATCTTTCCAGAACTTCGTATTTTATACTCTCTGACCAGGCAAATATTGAAGGTTGGGCTCCTAGTATCTATTTAGCAGTGTCTGACCAATCCTGAGGCATCACCTTGCACCTCTCTATACTCTTCTGGACCTGAAGAGTTCAGAGGCCTGAGTACATGTACTCTATGATATTTCACTACCGCAAGTCCCATTCTCCTCCAGCACCATAATTCAAAAGCATCAATTCGGCGATCAGCCTTCTTTATGGTCCAACTCTCACTTCCATACATCACTACTGGGAAAACCATAGCTATAACTTGATGCTTTTGAATTATGGTGCTGGAGGAGACTCTTGAGAGTCCCATAGACTGCAAGAAGATCAAACCTATCCATTCTGAAGGAAATAAGCCCTGAGTGCTCACTGGAAGGACAGATCCTGAAACTGAGGCTCCAATACTTTGGCCACCTCATGAGAAGAGAAGACTCCCTGGAAAAGACCCTGGTGTTGGGAAAGATGGAGGGCACAAGGAGAAGGGGAAGATAGAGGATGAGATGGTTGGACAGTGTTCTTGAAGCTACCAGCATGAGTTTGACCAAACTGCGGGAGGCAGTGGAAGACAGGAGTGCCTGGCGTGCTCTGGTCCATGGGGTCACGAAGAGTCAGACACGACTAAACGACTAAACAACAACAACAAAGTCCCACTCTCAGTCCCTGAAAGATCCTTCTATCTTCCCAAAGTGGAGACACCAGAGCAAGGCGCCACGTTTGCACAGCCTCCGTCACCCATGTGTAGAACCTTCACTTCATACAATCTTAAAAGCGCTGCTGGATCAGAGCAGTGGCCTATCTATCTAGCCCACCATCCTGTTCTCACAGTGACCAACCAGGGAAACCTACAAGCGAAACCTGAGCACAACAGCTACTGCTGCAGTTCCCAGCAAGTTGGCATTCATCCTGCCTCCGGTCTTCCAATCCACTGGTGCCAACCTTCTCCGATAGCTTTTCTCCACAACACTGAACCTTGCAGTTCAGTGTTGCAAAGCTCTGCACTCTCTCTCTCTCCCTTTGTCAAGCCCTCCTCCAGATCTGAGGCAGCGAAGTCAGCTTCTTGGCGTTGCTAAGCTGCTGCCTTCACCTGCTATTTCTCCTCAGAAAGGCAGTTTTCTTGCTCTTCAGCTGAACTTCTGTGAGCCTGAGCTGGGGACATTTTCCCCCCTTGTGCCACTTTAGGAGTTTGAGCTGCTTCAGCAAAGGAAGGCAAACATGGCCTTGCACTGCACTGTTGAAGCTTGGAGGCAGGGGAGAAATCTGCCTTTAGCAGCAGCCTCTGCATAAATTTCAGGGTTGCACAGGCTCCAAATGCAGATTTCTAAAGCCACTCTTGCCTGCCTGTTGTGAAGATTCTCTAAGCTGGGAAGATCTGAGAATTCTTTGCTGAGTGGATCTTGAACTTGGGTTAGTGTGATAATGCAACAACAATAATGCATCTTAGAAAAGGCAGAAGAGCAGTTAGAAAGTAAAAGGCCTTGCCTCGGAGTCCAAAGATGCCAGATAAAAAACTGCAAACCGCCACTTCATTCATATTTAATTCCTATATTTATATACCACTTAATTTCAGAGCAGTCTCTAAGTGATTTACAATAGATAGCAGGGCCAGCCCACACATGAGGCAAGGTGAGACGACTGCCTCAGGCAGCACAATCCACAGGGGCAGTGGATCCCAATCTTTGCTCCCCACTTCTTCACTGGTGGGGGGGGGTGCCATCTAAATAGATAGATGTGTGTGTTTGTGTGTGTGCACGCAGAAAGCACAGACATGCATGCAACTCATTCTGGCTACAATCCTAAATACACTTTCTAGGGAGGGAGTAAGCCCCATTGAACACAGTGGGACTTGCTTCTGAGTAAGTGTATGCAAGAAAACACTGTTGATGTTGTAAGCATGTAGTCTTGGGCTACTGGGGAAGCCATGTGAATCATCTTGGAAGACTGCATGGCAGGTGGCAAATGCCAGTCAAAATGAGAGCTCAGTTAAAGAGGCAGAGAGAGGTTTTGTCCCAGCAGCGTGCATCAGATGTATGCAGGGAAGACAAAGTGGCTGCAAAGAAATCGAAAAGGTTGGGGACGGCAAAAAAACAAAAACAAATGGTGCCCAATGCAGCACAAAAATCATTTAAAGCACAATTTCCTACTTGGAAGTCCTACTGAGCTCAATAGGAAGATGAACAGTGTATGGATTATCTCAGAAATGAACACAAAAAACAACCAATTTTTAAAAAATGGAACAGGGACAAAAGGCAATTCATTATCTTTAAAAGCATGACAAACAATTCACAGCGAACAGCTTCAAAATTCAAATATTGTATAAATAATGCTCCTGAGGAAAAACTACACTGGAATCTGAACTGCAGAAATAAAGCCAGTTGCTCAGCTGGAATCACAGGCTTGATACACTTGAGAGACAGTGTGGTGCAGTGGTTGGAGTGTTGGACTAGGAGCTGGGAGACAAGGGCTCAAATCCCCACGAAGTCACTAAGTTCACTGGGGGACCTGGAGCCAGTCATGGCCTCTCAGCCTAGCCTACCTCACAGAGTTGCTGGGGGGGGGGTTAAAATGAGGAGAGAGAAAAACATGTAGGCCACCTTAAGCTCCTTGGAGAAAAAATAGATTATTTTTTTTAATTGTGAAATTAATGTGATCAAAATCAAACCCAATTAGCATTTTTCAAAGTGGGATGTAGAGACCTATAAAGCACAGTGAGGCTACAATCCTTAGAACACTTAACTAGGTAAAGGTAAAAAAAGTAAAGGACCCCTGGTCCAGTCAACGGCAACTATGGGGTGCAGCGCTCATCTTGTTTTCAGGCCAAGGGAGCTGGTGTTTGTCCACAGACAGTTTTCGGGGTCATGTGGCCAGCATGACTAAACCACTTCTAGTGCACAGAGGACCATGATGGAAACCAGAGCGCATGGAAACGGCATTTACCTTCCCACCACAGCGGTACCTATTTATCTACTTGCACTGTCGTGCTTTCAAACTGATAGGCTGACCAGTTGCCGGGTTCACTGGGGCTGGTGAGGGTTGCACTCCAACAACACCTGGAGATGAAAGCCCACAGGTGTCTTGTACAGTGGTACCTCAGGTTAAGAACTTACCATATTTTTTGCTCTATAAGACTCACTTTTTCCCTCCTAAAAAGTAAGGGGAAATGTGTGTGTGTGTCTTATGGAATGAATGCAGGCTGCGCAGCTATCCCAGAAGCCAGAACAGCAAGAGGGATTGCTGCTTTCGCTGGGCAGCGATCCCTCTTGCTGTTCTGGCTTCTGAGATTCAGAATTTTTTTTTCTTGTTTTCCTCCTCCAAAAACTAGGTGCGTCTTGTGGTCTGGTGCATCTTATAGAGCGAAAAATGTGGCAATTCATTCTGGAGGTACGTTCTTAACCTGAAACTGTTCTTAACTTGAGGTACCACTTTAGCTAATGGGGCCTCCCACTGCCGCTGTGCCGCAGGCGCGCAATTTCTGTTCTCATCCTGAAGCAAAGTTCTTAAACTGAGATACTATTTCTGGGTTAGAAGAGTCTGTAACCTGAAGCGTCTGTAACCCGAGGTACCACTGTACTTGGTGTCCACACAAAAAAGGGGTGCTTGAATTGCTCAACCAATTCGTCAACTAACCCAGGGATTCTAGAACTGTTCTGCAGCCCACCAATGGTCTGTCCGCAAGCTTCATTCAGGTGTGCCAGTGTTCTCACTTACAACTTCAATTTGAAGGAGTTCTATCACATTCAAATTGCAATACAATAAGATACAAGGCAAGAAAGATGCATTAAAAAAATATGATTAAAAATCATGCAGCATCTAGCACGTTGCATTGCAATTGCTGCAACAGGAAAAAAAATCATGATGTGGTCTGCCGGGAACCTCAAAAATCCACCCCCTTCTTTCTTTTTTTGAAATATATTTTTTATTATTTTATTTTACAAGCGAAAGGTTATAACAGTACCAGATACATAACCATATATAGAGATTTCTCTGAATCTCCCAACTTCCCACACTCCCCTCCATGGGTCCTATTGTCAGCATCTTCAACTGCATATTAAACAACATGTGGAGGAACCTCAGAAATCTATGGTGGGGTGGAGTTTCGGAACTACTGAACTAAAACTTTACAGTGCAACCCTAACAATATCCACTCAGAAGTAAGTCTTATTGAATTCCATGGAGCTCACTCCCAGCTAAGTGGAGTTAGGACTCCAGCCTTCCTGTTAATTAACTCGGCAATTTTATATACAATATGTGAAATTTCTTCATACGGGGAAAAAAAACCCATGAAAACAGGAAGAGAGAGGAAGTATACTGTCGAGCGGAACAACCTGAGCTCCGAAAGTGTTCCTAACGTCGTACAGTCTAGTACTACCATATGGCACTTTTGTTCACATTGAAATGTACTTGAGGCAGAACTAATGAATCCATCGTTTTATTGGCAGAGGCACCAAGCCTATTAATAAAGGCCTCCATCAGAATAGGCTTGCAGAGCAATTCCCAAAAGATGGTTAAGGCTTGACAGACGGCTGTGGGAGGCTTGTCGGTGAATTGTCAGGGACTGCCAGCAGTGCGTCTGGGGAACAGCGCTGAAAAAGAAACTTTGGAACAGTCTCTTCCAGGTCATAAGGGGCAGTTAACAAGTGATGGTTGCTAAACAAAGGCAACAATTCCCTGTGTGTGAGAGGGATTCTTTAGAAAGGTTTCAGACAATATCTGATCTACAAATGTCTACATGAGAAGCCACTGCCATCATCACAATGAAAGGGGGGAGGAAGTCAGGGGTACAATTAGCACAGCATCTTGGATTGACACAAAATATATTTAAATTAGTGTTTCTGAAATAGATTATGTCTTAGCTGGTTGAAGGTTTCTAATCTTCTTTACTTTTATGGAAACATATGTAAAGAATCCCTTGGAAAATAACAAATTCATGTTGGCAAGAAAGGTAAATGTGTGTTAATGAGATATGTTTGGTTATGTTGGGCGAGACTCAACCAGTGTTAGAAACTGGGGTATATAAGCCAGGTGCCAAACAGCTCCGTAAACCAGGGTTATAGTCGCCAAAACAGAATGCCTGGTGCCATTTTTCAGCCAGGTGGCTCTAAAGTCAGATTTTTCAATATGACTTTTTGGTTCCTGAAATTCTTTCTGATTGTACAGATAAAAAGTAACAGAATTCTACAGGATATTTTGCTAGCGTATGAAAACAGTCAAGATCCAAGGATCCCTAGGCATGCACCTCCAGATGGTGGAGATATCAGGCTCCATCCTGGTGTCCAGGCATCTTCACTTGGTCACAACTGGCCAATGGCCAGGCGCAAAACGCAACTGGTGAATTTTGAATGCTGAACCTGCCAAAGGACTTCTGCTTGAGCAACAGAGTTCCCCCCCCACACACACACACATATGCTCCACCCACCCAATTTGCTCAGGGGAGGTGAGGAGAACCCCTGAAAGAGGTGGGGGGGTGAGAAAGAGGGGGTGGTTATGTCTGGGAAGCTAAAACGCTTGCCCCAAAGGAATAAACACCTTAGCATGACACTGATTTCCTCCCTTCACTATTACTAGCATTATTTATTCCATTTGTGAGTTGCAGGACATGTAGAAAGTCTTCAAAATTTAAAAATGTAAGGAATGGCATGGAATTAGAAGAGAGAACAATGCATTACATCATGCTATGCTTATTTACTTGGAAATAAATACCATTGTAATGAGGAACAGTTGAGGAAGACTGAGAGGTGATATGACAGTCATCTTCAAATATCTGGAGGACTATCACATGAGAAGATGGAGCAAGCTTGTTTTCCAGAGAGCAGGACCCAAACCAATGAATTCAAATGACAAGAAAAGAGTAAAAGAGTTTCCAACTAAACATTAGGAAGAACTTTCAGAAGGTAACAGCTGCTTGATAGTAGAATGGACCACCTGGGAAGGTGTAGGGCTCACCGTCGTTGGAGGTTTTTAAGCAGAGGTTGGATGGCCATCTGTCAGGGATTTGCTAGCTATGATTCCTGTATTGGGGCAGGGGGGAGTTGAACCTATGAGTACTTTTTACTTCATCATAAATGTGTATTTGGATTAGAATGTTATGAACATGAACTAGCATCTCTCCAAAGTACCTCCCCCTCTCCAGCCTTCTGTTTTGCTCTGCAACAGGTTAATCCTGTTACTCATTGTGAGAAACATATTTTTCATTATAGAGAGTAGTACATTATGTGAGAAAGGTCACTCTAGCTATATTTTCAAGTAATGCAATGGCATCCACAAGCCATCTAAGAAGCAAGCTGTGGGGGGGAATAAATGTATTCTGTTCTTACTGTGTTGATCTTTCGGAAATCACTTTGCATGACATGTGGGAAAGCTTTGTCATTGTGATCCTTATATTTGCTCTGCTCCATGGAAAAGAGGAGGTAAACCTTGTTCAAATCCACCATCTCTCTGCTATATATAAATTGGGAACAGGCAGCTTCTCAATGTAAGACTTGCCAACGACCACTTAAATAATGAGTAGCTAGCTACAAGGAGTTGCAGAAGGAAAGATGGATGGATATGGGTTCCTAACCACTTAGTGACAACACTATGAGCGTATCATCATGACAGATTTAAACAATAATTCCTTCTCCCTAAGAAAATCTGGATGCTGCTTTTTCTTAAGCAGAAGGGATGGGGATTTCATATACAGAGTGCTTGGCATCTTCACCAGTTCCCATTATTCTTTGGGAGAAGCCATGGCAGTTAAATTGGTATGCAGCCATTATAAATTTGGATGTGCCCACACATAAAAAGAAAAGTGGGTGTATTGACATAAGCACATGTTCCCCCACTGCCACCAAAAGGCCAATCACTGAGAAGGGTTTACATGTCCTGGCTCCAGCACAAGGAGACCCACTCTCTTACTTATATAAGGAAGAGATGTTTATTCAGGCAAGTAACACTGGAGCCTTGGCAGCAGATGTTGCAGGGCTCAGGAATCACAGTTCTGGAGTTTGAGAGCAGGGCGAGAACTTCAGAACTGGACGGACATGACAAAGATGTACCAACAAGTATCCCTGCCCTTCCCATCAGCTTTAAAAGATGATGCAAGGTGTGTTCACTTGCAAGACGCTCTTCCCTTATGGCAGGGGTAGGCAACCTAAGGCCCGTGGGCTGGATCTGGCCCAATCGCCTTCTAAATCTGGCCCACGGACAGTCCAGGAATCAGCGTGTTTTTACATGAGCAGAATGTGTGCTTTCATTTAAAATGCCTCTCTGGGTTATTTGTGGGGCATAGGAATTTGTTCATTCCCCATATATATATATATATATATATATATTTGCTTTCGTAGATTTTCACGGGTACAGGAATGCAGGTTTTGGTGTCCTCGGGTGTCTTCCCGTGTAAAAGTTGGGGTGTCTAGGCGACGTTTCGACGAGGTCTCACTCGTCATCTTCAGGCTGGTGCTTTCGGCTTCTTGTTACTGGAACAGATAACAAGAAGCCGAAAGCACCAGCCTGAAGATGACGAGTGAGACCTCGTCGAAACGTCGCCTAGACACCCCAACTTTTACACGGGAAGACACCCGAGGACACCAAAACCTGCATATATATATATATATATATACATACATACACACACTGTATTTTTCGGCCCATAGGACGCACCAAGTTTTTGGGGGGGGAAATAAAGAAAAAAAATATATTTTCCCCCCAGGCGCTTGTGGGGCCAGCAGCGGGGAGAAGCGCTCTTCTCCCCGCCGCCTGCAGACCAGGTCCGGGGACAGCAGGAAGACGCGCTGCGCCTCCCAGCTGTCCCCGGAGCTTGCGGGGCAGGCAGCGGGGAGAAGCACACTTCTCCCCGCCGCCCACCTGCAGACCAGGTCCGGGGACAGCAGGAAGACACGCTGCGCCTCCCAGCTGTCCCCGGAGGTTGCGGGGCAGGCATTGGGGAGAAGCGCTCTTCTCCCCGCTGCCCGCCTCTCGCTCTCCAGGCTTCAGCGAAAGCCTGCATTCGCCCCATAGGACACACACACAATTTCCCCTTCATTTTTGGAGGGGGAAAAGTGCGTCCTATAGGGCGAAAAATACGGTGTGTGTGTGTGTGTGTGTGTATATATATATACACACACATATATATAAAATCCGACTTCCGGGTTAGTGCCTCTGGCAATGGCGGAGCTCCTCCGAACAGGAGGAACTTGCTCCGTGAAAAGTAGGGTCTGAACCGCCAAGGTGAAGGCGGAAACCCACTGAAATCACAGGCGGAAGAAGCCTGTGAACTTGGGATTCGGCTGGCACTCTTTGCGCCTCCCCTACTCGTGGGGAAACCCTGTTCTGGGGATCCGGAGCGACGTGGGGTGAGCGGCACGGTGCTTTGAATCGACCGCTTCTTTCACGGAGTGAAGCTGCTGCTGGAGAGCGCTGACTTTTTCCTGTGGACAATTGGACTTTAAACAACAACCCGTGAGTAGTACGGAAAATTGGATTTTTAAATACCTTAATTTGACACCGAACGGGGAAGGTTCAAAACAGGAAGTCCGCCTTCCCCTTTTGTAAATAGACTGAAGCAAAGAGCTTACAAGTTAAGGTCTTGGAAAACCTTATGTAAAGGATTAAACTTCCATCGATTGAAATTATTAGACCCCCCTTGGAAGCAGGAGAAGAGGGGGGGAATTTTGGACCGTGTATCCTGCAGGAGAGAGTGATTAGAATTAAATTCCCACTGCTCTGAACCTGGGAACGGACTGACAGTGATTGACGGTTTGGGAGAGTTCATTGACAGCGAAGAGAACGGATGTTGACAGTTGGTTGAATAAGAGAAATATATTGTTTCCATTGTCCGCTTCTGCGTTTTAAAGGGAGGAAAAGTAACTGAAAATTGAAACCAACTTTACTTTTTGAACTTTCTTTGAAAGGATTGATACAAGTGGAGACTGTTTCCCTCTGGGGGGAGCTTTTGAAACTGTTACAAGAGTGGAGCTGGGAAATCTCCAGCTGCTTGATAAGAAGTGTGGGAACTAGAGATTGACCTTGGACATTCGAGAATGTCAACAGGAGAAGCCTTAGTAACTGCATTTTGCAAGACAAATTATCTGCTGGAACAGCTTCATAAAAAATTGGATGTTATGATTACTAAAACTGACATTTTGGGACCAAAAGTGAGCACCAATACAGAAATTACTCAGGATTTGACACAGGAATCTATTTTAGCAGGACAAATTGCTGAAAATGAGAAGGAGAAAGTTGCTGTTGTTGAACCTTCAGCAATACAAGGGGGAGCTTTGGTCTGTAAGGCAAATCGAAGACTATAAGTTGAGGCCCTTTATGATTGAAACTAGAAAAAGTCAGATTTTGAAGATCGGAGCCTGGCCTGGACTGGAAAAGGAAAGTTGGAAAGATCCCTCTATGCAGGGATTAACTGACTTCTGGAATATGGACTTGGGTCAGGAGGAGATTGGAGCTTGGGGGGCCTTTGGAGTTGGAGGAATTTTGAAATATGCCCTGAAATACTTTATGGATCCTAGCTTTAATTGTGGAAATTTGGCTGACCTGTCGAGAGGGAGTGGAGGTGTTGTTGGATTGGAGTTTCCTCGAGATCTGCTCTTTAGCATCAAAGAATATGAAGAAGAACTGCAGAAGGGATGTGGAAAAGAGTTAAGAGCCTCGGACATAAGATCTCCAGGTTGATGGACTGTATGAAGTGGACGGAAGTGTCTGTCAGAGCCCAAGACCGGGGAGAGGAGATGGTGGAAGAAGATTGGAAGATTTAAAGTCTATATATAGAAATATTGTAAAATTAATGAGTGACAGGAAAATGTTGGAATGAATTTTTATGGCCTTAGTAGAAAAGCTATAAGGAGTTAAGTTTAAATAAGTATACCAATTTTAATGGAAATAAGATTAAAAATATGTTAAGACATTTATATGATAGAAAATGGAGAAAGATGGAAAGGAATTGCTAAAACAATTAATCGAAGTGGAATACAAAGAGGGAGGTGAGAGGAGGTCGATGATATAAGGGAATGAAAGCTAGAATATGGAAAAGGAATTATGTATGTTTTTAAATTGTTTTTGTTTTGTTTTGTTTTGTTTAGCTTATTATGTTGGGTGAGGTGTTGAGGTTGTGTTTTGTATATTGTATTGTATTGTTTTGTTTTTTCTTGTTCTTGTTCTTTTTTTTTTTGTTTCTCTCTCTTCTTTCTTTTTCCTTTTTAAAAAGCAATATATATATATATATATATATATATATATATATATATATATATATGCTTTCGTAGATTTTCACGGGTACAGGAATGCAGGTTTTGGTATCCTCGGGTGTCTTCCCGTGTAAAAGTTGGGGTGTCTAGGCGACGTTTCGACGAGGTCTCACTCGTCATCTTCAGGCTGGTGCTTTCGGCTTCTTGTTACTGGAACAGAGCAGGATCTCAGTGTTTGAGTTCCTATAAATACTGTAGAGGGGGTGTGGTGTATAGCCTCCAATGTTCTGGGAACTTCCTCTCTGGGAACTAGCCTGGGAACTTCCTCTCTGCCCAGAACATTGGAGGCTATACACCACACCCCCTCTACAGTATTTATAGGAACTCAAACACTGAGATCCTGCTCTGTTCCAGTAACAAGAAGCCGAAAGCACCAGCCTGAAGATGACGAGTGAGACCTCGTCGAAACGTCGCCTAGACACCCCAACTTTTACATGGGAAGACACCCGAGGACACCAAAACCTGCATATATATATATATATATATATATATATATATATATATTTGCTTTCGTAGATTTTCACGGGTACAGGAACATATATATATATATATATATATATATATATATATATATAAAAATCCAGCCCACCACATGGCCTGAGGGACGGTGAACCGACCCATGGCTGAAAAAGGTTGCTGACCCCTGCCTTATGAGAACGTCTAGATTGCAGACACACACTCCATAGAGGCAGATGCAAAAGTTGCATCTAGTTGGAGTGTACCTGCCAGTTGAGGCACACCCCTCAGCTGATCAAAGCCCTCTGCAGCCTTCACTGAAGCTCTCTGCTTCACAGAAAGGCTGGAGGGGGGAGGCGGCACCCCTGCTCCCCCCTCCGCAACAGCTGAAGTCAGGGTGCGAAGGGGAGGTTCCCCCCTCCTCCAAACTACGCCCCCACCGTTCAGCTCCCTCTTCTGCTTCTTCCTCCGCCTCCTGAGTCAGAGCTTGCCAACCCAAGACTGATCCTGACCACGCTGCGGAACTCATGATGTCATGCTCCAGGCCAAGATTGCAACTGCAGCATTGCAAAAGAGGCAGGGGGAAAGAGCCGCAGCTGTGGGGGAGCTTCAAGATGACATATGAGTCAATTCTATCCAGCTTTAACAGGAGCCAAATTAGAAAACCGTTGTGGGAATGAGCGCTTTGGGAATAACATCTTCATGGGTGACAGAATTGCTGCCTACTATGCATTTCCAAATTCTTAATTTAGCTACCAAACATTTTCCAGAGTGATGCAGTAGTCAGTGAATGTCTTGAAACTGAAATTATAGGCCATGGAGTGTGCATACCAATTATAGTGCCAAATGGGTTAGCAAGGCTAGGAAGACGGTGATAAAGGAAGTTCCCCATTTGCATTTACTCAACAAATGCCTGATTATTCAATAAGTGACAACAAGTACAAAATATGGTAATACTTTACAAGCAGGCATGTAAATAGCTAGCTGGACAATCACCTGTGATGAATAAGAATCTCTTTTGGGCAGGCAAGCATGGAGGCTTTTGCAAACTGGAAAGTACCTCATGTGTCTTTCCTTCTCCCTTTCGGTCTTTAGGTTCTTAAGATGCTACAAACAGAAGCAGTGTGGTGTAACGATCAGTATTTGACTAGGGCCTGGGAGACCTGGATTCAAAATCCTTGCTCAGACATCAATAATAATAATAATTTATTATTTATACCCTGCCACTCTGGGCGGCTTCAAAAAAACCACTAAAATACAATAACCTATTAAACAGCTTCCCTAAACAGGGCTGCCTTCAGACGTCTTCTAAAAGTTTGGTAGTTATTTTTCTCTTTGACATCTGGTGGGAGGGCATTCCACAGGACGGGTGCCACTACCAAGAAGGCCCTCTGCCTGGTTCCCAGTAACTTGGCTTCTCGCAGCGAGGGAACCGCCAGAAGGCCCTCGGCGCTGGACCTCAGAGTCCGGGCAGAACGATGGAGGTGGAGACGCTCCTTCAGGTATACTGGACCGAGTTCCCTGCATGGCCTTGAGCCAGTCACTTTCTTTCAGCCTCACCAACTTCACAGGGCTGCTGTGAGAATCAAATGAAGAGGGATAGAAGCATGTATGCTACCCTGAGCTCCTCGCAGGAAAGGTGAGATATAAATGTAACAACTAATAAATAATTAACATCAGCATTTGTGGACTAGTAAAAAAAAAAAAAATGCACTGACCATTTTGAGGACTGACTTGCTCAGCTGTCTTGAAGAGAAGCTCATAAAAATATATAGCATTTATGAATGCACTGAGAAATGTATTTCTTATTGCACAGCAACCACAGCAACATTTCTAGGAGTAGAGGAACATCCCCTTCAAAGACCTCAACACATTGAAAGATTCAGAAGAAGAGTGTTGCAGTAGCAGCCTTGGACCAAGGGTAGCCAGAGCTCCTGGCCAGTCTTGAGCATCCTTCAGTGTTGACTATATTGTATATGCCAATATTACGCATACCAATAGCAAACTGAGTTATAGTCAAACCACGGAGAAACAGCATGGCAGTTACAACATATTGGGGAAACTTCAGGGTCAGATTCTTTTTTAATGAAAACACTAGACACAAAACAAAGGGGTAGAGGAGCTCAAACCAAATCAGAATCCCCCATGGTTGGTTGGTTGGCATCCAACTGTTGGAAGGTTACAAGGCCTGATATGGCTGATGGGAGAGACATGTTTCATTGCAGCTGGGGCAGATGAAGGTATCCGGTTGTGCTGCTTGCAGATGCACCATGGCATCTCTTTTCTCTGTGCTCCTCCCAGCAGAAAAGGCTACTCCTCCTCCCTCCCTGTTTGGTCTATTCCTTTTGAACAGGTTATACCCACCAGGTTTCAGTAATGCCTACCAGGTCATATTTGCCATCCTGTACTAAAAGCTCCAATTCGTCTTGCTTGTTTCCAATACTATGTGCATCTGTATAGAGACAAGTGAAACCTTGATTTATTCTCTCCAACTGCTTCCTTCTTGTAGTTTTTTGCTCTTTAGCAGGTTTCTGGAGTACCACCTCAGTTTCCTGTGTTCTTTTGTTGTCTGTAACGTTCTCTTCCTCCACCTCAAGATCTAGCTTAAAGTTCTCCTGATCAGGTTTGTGGAACTCTTCACAAACAGATTCTTGCCAACCACTGTATAGTCCATCTCTTGCCAGAAGTCCTTCCTCAAGGAAGCAGGGGGCATGATCCAAGAAGTGAAACCCTTCATGATGACATCACCTGTGTATGTTTTTCTTTCTTCCTGGGGCGTGACCTTAAACAGAAAGGGGTGATGAAAAGACCACCTGTGCCCCAAGGCTCTTCAGCTCCCTGCCCAGAGTCTCACAGTCCTATGCTATTCACTGAAGTTTGTGTGTGGCAGTATTATTTGTACCCACATGAATCAGAAGAAAGGGGTAGCAGTCAATGGGTTTTATAAGACTTGGCAACTTCTCTGTCACATTGTGAATCTTTGCACTTCGAAGACAGCACACCTCCCTGGACATCCTGTTTCCTCCGCACTTGGGAAGGAGGGGGAAATAGCTTTATTACAAAGCACAGCAGGATCATGTCTGCGCATTCAAACACACAAGCACAAAAAGAGAAGATACAATAAAAACAAGACAAAAACAACCTATCAATTTACAAATTCTATCAAATTGCATGTAACCTTTTATAAAAAGGCAAAGTTCTAACACAGGCATTAGCCAAAAACAATTGCAGTTTAGTTCCCGGTAAAGTTTTGAACTCTTTAAAACAAAAAACAGGAAAAAAATAAATTATAGCTCACAATTATTTAACTAAAGTGTCTCAAGAAAAACATGGGAGGTTAAGTAACAAAAAGCTTTTGACAGTATTTATATTACAACTTAGATTTGAACTTTTTTCAGTGTCTTGCTTATAACTTGATATCATTTGTGAATTGATGAGTTTTTTTAACATATTGAATTCAATAGGACTTCCAGAGTAAACAGCATCAGCTGGGGAACAGCTGAACTGAATGTTCAGAACAATTTGCAAATTTCACATAGTTACACAAACCTACATGACGAGAACTTGGATCTAAAGTGCTGTTTAAAAATGCAAACTTTGCACTGAAGAGTACAGAACCTGTCATCTGGTATTTATGAATTTAGCTAATTATACACAGTCAGCTATTAAATTTGAATTTGCATTCAGTATTTAGCACCTGATACATGTAAATCACAAGCAAGTTGGTACTGCCATCCAAAGAGCAGTGCAGTTTTCTAAAGTTTATAGATCAAATTAAACGTTTATGAAAAAAACATTATGTTTCAATAGAAATCATACAAGTTGGCAGAATTTGCAGTTGGACTCAAAGCTAACTGGGTTCTTTCAGGTCAGTGTAGAGAGGAGGGAAAAATATGAAGCAAAGCAACCAAAACATATTTCAGGTTTGTTTCAAAACACCTTACTCACAGCACTCACTCTACCACCTTGCTGAGAAACTGTACATAAGACATAGCATGATAAGAGCAACTACAGTGGTACCTCGGGTTAAGTACTTAATTCGTTCCGGAGGTCCGTTCTTAACCTGAAACTGTTCTTAACCTGAAGCACCACTTTAGCTAATGAGGCCTCCTGCTGCCGCTGCGCCACCAGAGCACGATTTCTGTTCTCATCCTGAAGCAAAGTTCTTAACCCGAGGTACTATTTCTGGGTTAGTGGAGTCTGTAAACTGAAGCGTATGTAACCTGAAGCGTATGTAACCTGAGGTACCACTGTATTGCATTATAATTCTCCAACCCATCAATGGGGAATCTATGACTCTCCAGATCTTGTGTGGGTGCTGCTTCCATAAGCCCCAGCCAGCATGGTCAATGATTAGTGATGATGGGTGTTGTAATCCAAAAATATTTACTTTATTTTATTTAAATTTCTATACCACTTTATATTTTTTTAATAAAAACCTCAAAGCAGTGTACACCATATTAAATCAATAAAACAATAGCCAGGCATTGTTTCTCCGGCTTCATGAGGAGCTTCTTCAGTAGGGCTGGGTCAGTGTGGGCCTCGCCCCCTAGGCCAGGTGGAAAGGGCCTTGCAGGGAGCGGCCTTCACACCTCACAACAAGATCTGGAGGGTTACAGGTTCCCCATCCCTGCTCAGGTAACTACCCTCTTTTGGTACAGGTGGACTCCCCACTCTCCTCCAGATATGCTCTGGTTCCCTCCAGCTGGTTCCCTCAGATAAATTTTACAAGAATCACGGCACATGCATCTCTCCAGGCTCCTTGTAAGACAGCACTCTTTGGCTTTGACCCTGGCCTGTGATAAATTCTGCCTTCCAGATTGACCCTCTACTACATTTGCATGTTTCTTGCTTCCTAAGCTCTGTGTAAATCAGGGGTGGGGGGCTGTGGTCCTCCCGATGTTGTTGGATTACAACTCCCATCATCCTTGACTATTGGCCGTGCTGGCTGGGCCTGATGGGAGATGGAGTCCAGGAGCATACACAAGCCCTCCTGTGGGATCTGCCCCAACAGTCCTGACTCTAGAACCAATCCTAGGACTTACATTCATAACTCCATGTTTGGCTGCATACGGCTGACAGTATTGACAATGGGTGCAGCAGACTGCATACACTCAACCATGTTTAAAAGATGCATTTACTGTGCAATCCTATGCGTGTTTACTCAGAAGTGAATTCTACTGAACAAATAAGCACGCAGAAGATTACAATGATCAGTCTTGTCAGAGAGGCTGCTACTGTACAGCTGATATGAAGGAAACACCTAAAAACTCCTCACCAGATAGAAGGAATAGACACACGTGGGAAGAGCACGTCTATCACACTTCTTATTACTTAACCATTATTGCATGTCACACTAGATATAAAAAAGCAGACACCTTTCGCCTTCTCCTTCCCCTATGAATTAGCAGTGCAATGTGTGTGAGGTAGCCAAGAGGATTTGTGATAATGCTTTCAAATTAACAGATGCTGCGTAGTCTGGAATGAATGACAACTGTGGTTGGATGCATTTTCGAGGGAACTGTAATGGAACAGTCTGGTTCCCTCCCCCCCCCCCCATACTTTCCTGGTGTGGTTTAGTCCCACGGGGTGTTGCTCTCAATTGTTCCATCTCAGTGTGTATGTTGGAGCAAGTGGAAGGTGGCCTGAGTTGTTCAGCTTAACTACAGGAAAGGAAGGTTGCTATGTGAGTTTGTAATCAGGATAAGCTGTTTATAAACCTACCTGCCTCTTGTGGGAGCAGGAACAGTTGAGACATGGAAGCCCAAGTAAGGACTCTAGTTCTAAGACCCACACAGAAAGAAGGGATGTTATAGCAGCTCAAGGAATGCAACATGTGAATGGGGATCTACACACCCCAGCAGGATTTTTTTTTTTTTTTTTGAGTCTGTGAGAAACTGGACATAAGAGGAAATGTTGAAAGAAAATAGTCTTGCTCAACCATTTGCCCCTGGTTTGCATGACCATTCCACAAACTTTTGCAAATGCCTGTCAGGTCAGCACATCCTTAGCCTAAGAGCTATGGAAATCACATTGACTAATTCCCTACTCTGAGGTAGCATCTCAGCATTATGATGGTATCGTGAAATCATAATCTTGCTAAGCCCCGCTACATGCACATACTTGTGTGTGCATGCATACACAAACTGAAGCTAATTTTCTCTTCCTTTTTCTATTCTGTTTCTTCAAGAAAAGGATCACAAACTGAGAAGACGAAGGCTCATGCACACACTCACACACTCACTCAAATGCATACTATCCAACTTTTGCAGATAAAAAAAAAATGGGATGTGCATCTTCCGGGACCCAGACCACGATCTTGCCCTGAAAAATGTGTTTCTTTCAAGGCAAGAATGCAGCACTCAAAATGGCTTCTGCAATCTCACATGAAAAAACAGGGTGTTCCACTTTTTCCAATTGGCGGGTATGCAAATGACCATTCTCCATCACCATGAATGCATCAATTTATCGAAACTACTTTACTGTGGTGTAAATGAGATGCTGAAAGCAGTGTGACATTTTACTTAAGTCAACCTTCAGTGTTTCCCAAATTTCTGAGACTTGAGCTATAAACCCCCCACAAACAATTACATTGCAGGCCAAACAAACTCAGTAATTTAAGCCTGCAGGGAGAGAACAATGACTCATACAGAGATGCACTGAGCAGCCTCCTACCAGAGGCTTCTTTGGGTACTTTTCAACATTTAATGGTCATGATCCATCTCTCATAGCCTATTGTCATTTCTCTTCTGGCATACGCTCTTCTTAAAAATAAATCCCTGTGTGATGCCTATCTCCTGCTCCTAGCATTGTTTTCTGAAAGTTTTGCTGACTATGCAAGGAAACTACTGCAGTTAAGTCTCTCTGTGCATAGATTAGTGTGCTAGAGACTTCTGAACATCCTTCCCAAACTGCAATTGCTGGCAGCATTTCTTCCAGTGCTTCATAAACAACTATTTGCACAATGCTGACTATATGAGGCAGTTGTTGTACTCAGACATAAAGCTAAATTGCAAACATGAAGCATTGTCCTGAATTAGACCATTGGTCCATTGATCTCAGTGATGTCTACTCCAGGAATAAGGAATCTGTAGCACTTCAGATGCTGTCGTGTCTCATCATCTGTAACTGGTGCTGATAGGAATTGGGAGTCCAACAATGTCAGAAGGATCACAGGTTTCCCCATCCCCAAATTGTTCTTGGCTGGAAGTAGCTGTCCAGGGCCTATTCCCAGTCTTACCTAGAGAAGTCATGAATTCAACCTGAGACACTTATACATTCACAGCATGTACTCTGCCATCACTGAGCTATGGTCTTTCCTTAACCATCATTTGGTGTCATGTCTGAAGCTATGCCAATTTACAGGCCATGGCTTGCAAAACAGGATATTGAACCACACAGTTTGAAGCTGGTTTGCAAACATAAATTCTGCAAGCTGTGGTTTGCGCTCATGCTGGAATTCACAAACTACCAGAAAGCTAGCTAGGGCCACTGCTCCACCTACAGAGACTGCTACACCATGGAGACAGAAGCAGATTTATGAAGCTGTGTGCTGATCAGATGGAAGCAGACAAGCACCTCTAAACTACAGATTACTTGCCGTACGTCTGGAACTTCAAACCATGCTGTGGGTTCTTAACTGTGCTTGGCATAAGAAAACCATAATTTGGGGTGGTGCCTGAAATAAGAGTGTACATATTTCACATGGAGAAGAGAATACAAGAGAAGAAAGCCTTCCACAGAGAATAATCTCTTAAGATTCTTAATATATTCTGTGCAGTACAGGATCACGACGACAATGCCCAGCACCAGTGCAAGGGAATTATTTTGCCTTTGCTGGGAGCTGGTCTCCAATCACTTTTCAGCTTTGCTCTATTTTTCCTATCTCACATAATGCAAGGGTTGCTTCTGCTTGTGCTATGTCAAAGACAGGAAGAGGCAGAATCAGCCTGCAAAAATTTGGGCAAAAACAAGTCTAAAGTTATTCTTTCCCTTGCTATTTTTATTATTATTATTATTATTATTCTGAATGGGTTGACGAAAGCTAAGCCCCAAACTATTTCTTTGGCCAAGAACTAAAGCCATCAGGCTTAAACAGTCGTGGACAGCTGTGGAGTGGAGGCACTTAACTGACCTCCTGGCAAATGAGTCATTGCCTCTCACTGGAATGGCGAGACAGAGAACAGGAGTGGTGGTGCTGTCAGTGCAGTGCAAACACACTGGCAGAGCCAATCTGGCACTTCTACAATTATTATTCTGCTCTTCGTGAATACAAATAAGAAGAAGGAAAATATTAGATTAATATTCCAATTCTTCCACATTATAAATGGATCTTGCCAGAACAAAGTTGACTATATTTAATCACATTGTCCTATACTGCATCTTCTATGTGTCCCCAAATAAAGAGTATAATTTAATTTGATATTGTACTTTATTATTCCAACAAGATAGGCCATTATTATATTTGAGAACTATCAATATTATTACATGCTCAAAACACTTTTCCAAACAGACACATTTCAGCCAAAAATAATGGTTACTTATTTAAGATCATATGACTAGGATGCCTTCCCCACTGAACATAAATCACTCTGAGGTCATTTCCTGATCTTAAGAACTGAAATGATTAGAAAGACAAAAGCCACTTTGAAATACGACTTCTTTCTCCCTCTCCTTCCCTCTATCCCGCCTCCCCCCAGCTGTTTCTAATTTTTTATTTCATTAGTCTAACTGAACAAAACAGGTATTCAAGGAAACTAAGCAGGAAAGTGGGGAAGGAGAATCAGATAACTGCAAAAAGAATCTGTAGTTTATACCCAGATATACTGGATAAGTATTCAAATCAAAATGAAAATATGATCAAATTTGACTTGCATCGTGAAATTTCATACAGGGCATTCGTTCCTGTTATTTCTCTTGGTGAAGACTTGCGACGCTGCAGGTTCTTTTTACAGGAATTAATTCCAAATATTGTAAGCTCAGCAGCACCCTACGGTTGGCACATCACCAGCATATGAAGAGACTGAGGGCCTAGAGAAGCTTGTCTCTTTTTCTAATAAGCCTAAATCTGGGGATATTTAATTAAACTGATGGGCAGGAGAAGATTGAAAACAGACAAAGGAAGGTGCTGCTTCACACAGTGCATACTAAATTGATGGAGGCTGCATGATGTTGTGACAGCAACTGCACCTACATCTTAGATGGCTTTCAAAGGTATTAGTGGTTGAAGTCATGATGGAAGACTCCCATGTTCGGAGGCTGGATGCCACTTACTAGCAACTGCAGGGGAAGAACAGTAGCCATTGTGGCAAACTGGGTGCTGGACTGGGTGAGGCATTGATCTGATTCATATTATTACTAATGGTCAGAGAATATGGGAGTTGGAGTCCACCAACATCTGGAGGGCATCACATTGGCCACCCTGCCTTATAAAACTACAAAACTGATCTGTCAGGGAGCTGCAACCTCTCCCAGAATAGGTCATACACCTAATTCCCAGACATGGGAACCACCCACTGACAGCATTGCCATCTTATCAGGATTCAACTTCAGTTTATTGGCCCCCATCCAGTCCATCATTGCCTTCAGACACCTGTCTTCACAGCATCTCCTGATTCTGCATATCATTAGCATACTGATGAAATGATGCTCCAAATCCCTGGATGACAGTTCCCAGCAGTGCCAGACAGGTGTTAAATAGCACAGGAGACAGAAGAGACCTTTGGAGCCTACGGCTTGCCAATCAGAAGGTCGGCGGTTTAAATCCCCGCGACAGGGTGAGCTCCCGTTGCTCGGTCCCTGCTCCTGCCAACCTAGCAGTTCGGAAGCACGTCAAGTGCAAGTAGGTAGATAGGTACCACTCTGGCGGGAAGGTAAAAGGCGTTTTCATGCACTGCTCTGGTTCGCCAGAAGTGGCTTAGTTATGCTGGCCACATGACCCGGAAGCTATACGCCGGCTCCCTCGGCCAATAAAGCAAGATGAGTGCGGCAACCCCAGAGTTGTCCATGACTGGACCTAATGGTCAGGGGTCCCTGCCCCTTTACCTTTACCTTTACCACACAAAAGCAATGCAGCAGAGCTATAATCTCCCCGTCCTATGTTCTGGCAGAGACCCTATAAGTCAGGGGTCAGCAAACATTTTCAGCAGGGGGATGCTCCACTGTTCCTCAGACCATGTGGGGGGACGGACTATATTTTTGGGAGGGGGGAATGAACAAATTCCTATGCCCCACAAATAACCCAGAGATTTAAATAAAAGCACACATTCTACTCATGCAGAAACACCAGGCAGGCCCCACAAATAACCCAGAGATGCATTTTAAATAAAAGGGCACATTCTACTCATGCAGAACCACGCAGGCCCCACAAATAACCCAGAGATGCATTTTAAATAAAAGGGCACATTCTACTCATGTAAAAACATGCTGATTCCTGGACCGTCCGCAGGCTGGATTTAGAAGGCGACTGGGCCAGATCTGGCCCCCGGGCCTTCGGCTGCCTACCCATGCTATAAGTAGCACCCTCGACTCCCAACTCCTTGAGACACTCCAGAACAACACCACATTTGAACGCCAAGAGCCAGATGTTCTTGCCACATCAGTTAACTGCACAGCAAGAGACACTGGAGCATGATCCGAAATAGCAATTGTATCAATATGACATGCGGCTACATACTGAAGTAGGGAAGAAGAAACCAAAAGTAATCTTAACAGAAAACATCCTTCATGTACTGATGAAAGAAAAGTCACATTCTGTTGGGTGTAGCATATGCCAAACAACCGTCAATCCAAATTCAGACATATATGCCTTTAGCATTGACCTTACTGAAGACTGGATTTTATGGAAAGGAGTATCCCTGTTTAAAACTGGGTCAAGAACATCGTTATAATCTCTCTCAATTACCAGATGCTCATAAGTCATATCACACAAGTATCTCAATCACTCTTGAAACAGAGTCCAAATTCGGACCATTAACATTCACTATAGCAGTTATCATATCCAAGGTCTTTTGCCAACAAAATAAGGCATCACTCACCTGGAACAACTGCTGCTTGTAACACTACAAGAGGTGCATTTTATACGTAACTATAGCCACATCTTTACATAGAAGCCAACTTGTAGAGGCCAAGGTTCCTTTGCCCACCCCAATAAATTATTTGAGGGGGCCAGGCCTCCTCTAAGTTGATGGGCATTGCCATTCAAATAGTGAGTGCACCATGTCTTGTGGTCAATTATCTGGGGTGGGGTTTACTTGCCCCACCTCCAGTATTTTATTCAAGTTGGCACTCTTGCATCCTTAGAATCATCAGCATAGACTACCTCTACTCAGTCTTCACAACGTGTCTATTTTATCATCCATAAACAGATGTGCCTCTTGCCACATCAGCTTTTGATATTTTTAAGTTTAGAAAGCACCTGTTTTCTTTAGTTACAAGAGCCCAAGCCCTTACAATTCCATGTACAGGGGTACCTCAGGTTACAGACGCTTCAGGTTGCATACGCTTCAGGTTACAGACTCCACTAACCCAGAAATAGTGCTTCAGATTAAGAACTTTGCTTCAGGATGAGAACAGAAATCGTGCAGTGGCAGCAGGAGGCCCCATTAGCTAAAGTGGTACCTCAGGTTAAGAACAGTTTCAGGTTAAGAACGTACCTCCAGAACGAATTAAGTTCTTAACCTGAGGTACCACTGTAATAAAATTTAACGCCTTCATATGTATGCATATGTATGTATGTGTTTTTTCAGGGTATTACCACAGGATTAAACCGGATTAGGCCCTGAAATGGACTTTGGGCATGCCTGATATGCACAATAGCAGTCCAGGATGAACATCAAAATAGAGACATGTATTTTTCTCATATGGTGGAAGTACAAAAAGCAGGTAAGAATGTCAGGAAACAGCAATGAAAAAGTTCCAAGTTAAGGATGAGCTCTCAGTCAAAATTTCACTCCAGCTACACCATAGCAACAAAGGTAAGCTGTAGACACTTCAGATGTCTAAAATCCAGCATAGACAGAATAGAAGAAATTACTTGGGAACGCTCAAGTGTCTCACTGTGCCCTTGTTGAGGCCAGCACTGGATTTATTCCAGGAAGATGTTTGTCAGGGTCTCCTGCCTTGTAAGATGAATGCTGTTGATTACCCACACAAAATGCAAGAAATTTTACAAAATAAATAATATTTTTCTCTCTCGGAAGTAGGCGTGTTCTGTGGAAAGTTTTCTGCTGGTGGGACATCTGTTTTGTGTAAGATACGGTGCTGTTCTCTTCCCTCGTTGAAGTTTCCCCTTCTGTCCAGAATGCTCTAGCAGAAACCCTTTAACCTCAAAATTTTCCCAATGAAGTGGGTCACAGAGAAGGAGCTTACACACAATGAGCTCTCTCTATATCCAGCTAGTAATCTTCCGGTAATGTTAGCGCCTCTCATAAAATATCCTCAACAAAGTGAACAGGCTGACTTTGCTCACTAATATTATCAGGGATGCCAGGGATTCTGAGATTGGATCTAAGGGGATGGCTTTCAAGTTCTCTTATTCTAACCAAGATGTGGCCCATTTGCCTTCTCATTCTGGCCCATGGATGGTCCAGGAATCAGCATATTTTTACATGAGTAGAATGTGTCCTTTTATTTAAAATGCATCTGTGGGTTATTTGTGGGGCATAGGAATTCATTCATATTTTTTAAAAAAAATATAGTCCGACCCACCACATGGTCTGAGGGACGGTGGACCGGCCCACGGCTGAAAAAGGTTGCTGACCCCTGTTCTAGCCATTAGTTAGCCTAAGAAAAATGATAGGCTTTTGTAGTGCTGCCTTATGAGCTGCAGCGGTGTCCTCAAGTTAGATCTTCTGAGTTGAAGAGCAATTTTTTCAACAGAGTCTTGAAGCTGATCAACAGAGTCTTCAATAGACTCCTGTGGCTTTAATCGCTTTAAGAATCAACATAGCATTAGTATCTTTGTCAGCCTCCGCTGCACCAGCTAGGGGAAGAGGCTGGTGTCTGCAAATTCTTGGCAGATGCACTTCAAATTACAGGAGCTTCAGTCTTCCTGTTATTTCCCTTAGATGCCATAATATCACTAAGGGGGAATATGCTCTTCATAATTAGCAAGCGAAGGGGGAAACTGCTTGCAGCCCACTAACTCACCTTGTGTAGTTTTTCCTTTCCGCTGCAAGAGCATTTGATCCTCTAACAAGAATCAATGCCCTGCCATTTTCTAGATGTTGTGTTCCTTCAAAAGAAATAGTTCTTCAAAGAGCTTTAAGATCTGTGTGACCAGCCTCTCCAGTGCTGGAGTGCACATCTTGAGGACCTTGACTGCAGTTAACTATTTTATTTTATCCAAACAAGCCAGGCACAGAAATCACAGTTTGATCTTGGTTTATTTAGACAAATAATAGTTTAGAGCCAGCGTTCGAAACTCCCATTGTTCTAGGCGCGTTCTGCAACAAGGAATTTCATTAGCACGAGCAATTTCTGAGCTCTGGGTTGTTTGAAAAGGGAATTAAACAAATGAATGGACTAGAAGGGGAATCACTGGATCACAATCAACTTTCACTTCCGCTGTCAATTTTATTTGTGATTATTAATTTTCTGATGCTGTTTGGTTTGTTTAAAAGTTCTGTTATTAACTGTGATCAATTTGACTCCCTGGGACTCTTGAATGAAGGGACTCTTGAATGAATGATATATAAATATATCTCTGGAATCAAGAGAAAAAATGATCCTGAGTACCAGTTGCTGGGGGTACTTGATTTGGGACTATATAGATCTTTGAACTAATCCAGTTCTTCTAAGATGAAAGCAGGCAGGTACACAGGACAAGACATTTTCTTTCTTTTTTTACTTAGCCTCTGCAACTCTCTCTCTCTCTTGAAAAACCCCTTTTCGTCCCCTCTGCTCCTTGCCTTTCATCATCTCATGATCAGGGGGAAATTGATTCAAAATGGAATATGATCTGACATTGCTTTGTAGGTAAGAGGGAAGAAAGACTCATGTGCCGGATTGTCTCTGGTAATTTTTGCGGTTATGTTTTGTTATGATGTGATACTTTGCTGATTTTGGATTTTTATGTATTTTGTTAGCTGCTTTGGATATTTATGTAACAAAAAAAGCAGAATACATGTTTATTAACATATTATTGAGCCCATGTGTATGTAAATTGGTGCAACCACAATTGCAAAAATATCTCATACACTGGGAACAAAAAATACCACAGATACGTAAAATGTGTATGTAAGAAAATTTATAGGTATGTATGTACCTATCTGCTACCGGGTCACCAATTTTATGTTTTCGAAAATTGTCTGGTCTGGTTTAGGTGTCATGTTAAACCATAGTTAAGACTATGCTTTAACATAAACCAGCCACTCAAAAGTCCCAAGGTTTGTTCTTAACTGACAATGCATTACTGGGGGGGGGGGACAAACAAACCATAAGCCCGGATTTAAACTTAATGACAAATCAGCCTCTGCTTTGCTTCCTTTCTGGTGCAGCAACAAGAGGAGTGTAGAAGGTGTGAAGTGTGGACTTTTGAGCATCATCAGAAGAGCCACCTCACTGTTCACTCCAAACTCATCTTGTTTATGAAAGTGTTAAAAAGCACAGGTCCCAAGAACAACCCTTTGTAGAACGGTCCATTTATTCTTACTCTTTGCTTCCTGCAACTTAGCCCATTCAAGATTCACAAGAGGACCTTTCCTTGACTGCTAAGCTTACTCATGATTTCCAGAGGCTCTTAAAAGTAAAGGGACCCCTGACCATTAGGTCCAGTCTTGACCGACTCTGGGGTTGCGGCGCTCATCTCACTTTATTGGCCAAGGGAGCCGGCATACAGCTTCCGGGTCATGTGGCCAGCATGACTAAGCCGCTTCTGGCGAACCAGAGCAGCACACGGAAATGCCGTTTACCTTCCTGCTGGAGCGGTACCTATTTATCTACTTGCACTTTGACATGCTTTTGAACTGCTATGTTGGCAAGAGCAGGGACCGAGCAATGGGAGCTCACCTGGTCGCGGGGATTCGAACTGCCGACCTTCTGATCGGCAAGTCCTAGGCTCTGTGGTTTGACCCACAGTGCCACCCGCATCCCCCAGAGGTTCTTACGGCTTTGTAAAATTTAAGTTGGACATATTTGCAATGAGATCATAGGCCCCAGCAATCTTATTTATATATTTATTTAGTATGTTGTACGTCCCGCCTCCCCTCCCCCCACTACAGGAGTGCAAGGCTGTGTATATGGTTCTCCCTCTCCTCAATTAATCCCCACTACCTGTGAGGTAGGTTAAGCTGAGAGGCAGTGACTGGCCCAAGGTCACCCAGTAAGTTTCATGACCCAGTAGGGATTTGAACCCTGGCTTTCCAGCTCCTAGTCTAGGGGTCAGCAAGTTTTTTCAGCCATGGCCCGGTCTACCGTCCCTCAGACGGTGGTGGGCCAGACTATATTTTGGGGCGGAAATAATGAACAAATTCCTATGCCCCACAAATAACCCACAGATGCATTTTAAATAAAAGGACACATTCTACTCATGTAAAAACACCAGGCAGGCCCCACAAATAACCTAGAGATGCATTTTAAATAAAAGGACACATTTTACTCATGTAAAAACACGCTGATTAACAGACCATCCACAGGCCAGATTGAGAAGGCGATTGGGCCGCATCCGCCTCCTGAGCCTTACTTTGGCTACCCCTGTCCTAGTCTGACACTCTAATCACTGCACCACACTGGCTGTTAAAAGAGAGAAAGAAAGAAAACATCTTGCATTAAGGATTCTCCAAGCAAGCTGCCTGCATGAGAGCACAATACTGACCATAGCGCAGCAACAGGTATTTTGAAACCTCCTTCCAGATATGCACAGCAAGCAAGTAAAACCTTATTCACTTGAAAGGGTTGCTATGGAGCTTTTGCCTGACAGGAAACAGCCACAAAATGTTAATGGGTCATTTCAAGTAAAAAAGTAAGGTGTGGGGATTAATACAGATCACCTCCAGCCAACTTGAGATAGTGGTGCGTCTATATCTGCTGCCTTGCCACTGTGGCGGGCGGGATATATTTTAAATTGAACAATGAAAGGCAAAAATTGTTTTCGTTGCCAACTGTCTCCATTCCATGATGGCAGTCAGAGGAAAAGGACTCCAATGCCTTCTTCTCCAGCGTGAACAGTAAAAGAGGCTTTAGCAGAGTTCTTGTCTTACGATGCAGTACACTCACTTAAGACACTAACTTCACTCCTTATGTACAAAGTGCAAGGCGCTTTCACTTTAAGGGCCTTAAATCACTTAAAAGTTTGCACTCTCACCAGAGCTGTTCACACTGAGGGGACGAGCAGCTTACAGACTCCTTTGCTTGTGGTCTTGGCCCAACTTGCTGAAAATGACTAACAACAAAGGGGATGTTCTGGGGATATGCTGGGAACCCGATGAAAACATCTCTGTGACCATCCTTGGTTCCCAGTTGTCTACCTCTAGCTGAGAATCATCATCCTAACCACTGCTTTTCATGAATTCTGGAGTGGATGGGAAAGGCCCAGGAATGCCAGCGATCCCTTGTCATACAGTTACTCCATTCTAGGATCAAAAAACCAATATTTGGAAATTTACAAATTCACTCATGTCCTGAAAGCATGGAAACGTTAAGGCAACCCCCCTTAACATTTGCACCATGTCCCAATGCCTACCCTATGGCTGCTTGTGTTGTGCTTTTTTAGCCTCCCTGTACCCACACATGTCATTGGTTTGTCAACCCCCAGGTTGGGAAATCTTTGCAAATCCTAGATATTTCTTTCATTCATTTAGAGGAGGATCAATCTGTTGCAGAGGCCTCTGCGTGTTTACTCACAAACGGATGGCTTGCTTGCCTCCTCCTTTCTCTTGCTGGCCTCATGGCCTCATGATGAAGCCGGCACTTGCTCCAATTGCTTTTTGAGCCACCCCCCCCCCCACCTCCGTCAAAAGGGGGAGTGTGGGCTCTAGAAGCTAACTTGTAAGGGAGCGCAACATATAATTTCTGCATCCTGTGAATCAAGGATGGGGAAGCTGTGACCCTCCAGATGTTGTTTAGTTGCATGATGGGAGCTGCAGTACAACCACATCTGGAGAGCCACAGGTTCCCCGTCCCTGAAATAAGCAGCAAACACAGATGCTTTAACTTACAACTTTCATGTTTCACGGCATATGAACTCCTTCGTAAATGCCTCGGTTTTTCTGTTACACTGGAGGGTTTTGATCCCATGGCTGTCTGATTTTTTAAAAAGGAAATTCACTGAATTGCATCACCTCCTTGGGTGATGTTACTGTGCTGCCACTCTGTAACTGTCAACATTCATGCTGCACTTGAAAGTTTTAAAAGCACTTTGCATGCATTTATCTCGGTAATCTTTTTATTAGTCCTGTACGGCAGGCCATTATTACTACCATCCCCATGTTGTCTCTGGTTTTATCTCCTGGTTTGCCCGCTGGTTCAAACAATGAGCACAGCAAACCATGTAATCTGTCACTGTTCTTCCCATATTGCCCCAAGGAAAAGTTAAGAGAAAGCAGCAATGGTGTGGCTTGGTGACAACTGTTGAATGTAGCCATCTGTTATCATCAAAGGCTGCAAATCAAGTTAATACAGCAGAGATCTCAAAACAGAGAGCGGGTCACTTGCGGAAGTAAGTCAAATGGAAGACTACAGTTGAAGTCATCATATGAAGTACATGGTCAAAGAATTAAACCTGTAGAAAACATCTGCACATCCTACAGATAGGGATATACAATAATTAATGAGAATTCTCCCTCCCTCTCACACACACACTGACTCATACACAGATGCAGTCACCCCCTTCCCTCTTCCACCTACTATCTTCCACAAGCCTTAGCAGCCTGGCAGCAACCATTTTTCTTTAGGGAAGAGGGTCCGTGAAGGAAACAACGTCTTGCAGTGAGCATGTGTGAAATAACTTGCCCTTAAATAAATGTATGTAAATAGTCTTCCACGTGAGAACTTTACCATCTGATATCTTTATTCAATATATAGCCCTTTCCTCCCATCAAATCATGAAGAGTAAGAAAGTGTAATACCCTTGCATTTTCTGAAGAGAGAATTTAAACTGGGGGGAAAGGAGAACTGAATGTATGTTATGGGTGTGCAAAAGGAGTCAGAAAGATGGGTCTGCACTTTTAATGTTGTTGGACACCTTATAAGCCTTACTTGTCTATGCCATTTTTCCATACTGTGGGGGCTAAATCATATTGATTTGAGAATGTTCAGGTGTTATCATGGGAGCCTTCCTCTCTAATTATACGGATACTCCTATGCCTATAGAAAAAGGGACATACCTCAATTTAAAGTTCTACAGAACTTATAAGAACAAAACCTTCACCCACAAGGGATGAGAGAAAGAAAGAGGCATCTTGTATGTATACAAGAGAGACAAGCAACCATCCCAACAGCTGCTCTGATTGTGTGTCTGTATGTGTGACTGAGGGGAGCAGAAACCCTTGAGCTAATCCATGTGTGTGGTGTGTGTGTGTGAGAGAGAGAGAGAGAGAGAGAATCCCAAGAGCCAGTGTGTGTGCATGTGTGTGACATGCAGAGACAACCCCAGCAGCCAGCCCATGCATGTGTGCTAAAGAGAACGAACCCCAATGGTTAGCCAGCCAGCCAGACTGTGTGCTTGACCATGAGAATCCCCCACCACACAGCTGTGTGCGTGTGTGTGTGAGAGAGAGAGAGAGAGGGGAAGAGAGATGGAACCCCAGTCAATGCAGGTGTGCAGGAGAGAGCCCCTCAACAGATGGCCTGTGCCTGAGAGAATCAAAACCCCAGCAGCAAACTCAACCTAAGATGTACACCTGTGTGAGAGCAAGAGAACCCCAACAGCCAGTCTTGGTGAGTGAGGGAGCACCACACTGGCAATCTGTGTGGTGTGTGTGAGAGAGAGAGAGAAAGAGGGAGAGAGAGAGAGAGAGAGAGAGAGAGAGACTGAGAGAAGAAACCCAGAGAGAGAGGAAGAGAAGAAACCCAAGAGAAAGAGAGGAGAGGGAGAACACGCACACAGAAATTCTCTGAAGACTGCCTGTGTGCGCCCCTGCGCGTGCCTTGCAGGACTCTCATGAGGCAACCAGTGTGCCAGAGGCAGAGAATGAGAGACTCCTCATCACCACCACCACCGCTGTCTCCAACCTGTGCGCGAGAGCGAGAGCAGGGGGAACTGCCCACATCACAGGTGTGGGAGAGAGAAGGCAGTCGTGGACCCGCAGCTTCCTTGCAGGATGCAACCAACTCCTCGCCTTACCCGGCCAAAGGATCGCCCCCCTCTCCGACCCCCGTAGGCCTCCCTCTCCCCCTTCCCCTCTCTCCTCTTGGAAGGCAGCAAAGAAGAGCATTGCGGGCGCAGCCTGGGCCCAGCGCGGGGTCCCCCCCCCTCCCCAGCCGTGGCGAGTAGAGGGCTCTCCAACTCCGCGTCGCCGGCCTGTAGAGCATCATCCACGCGCAGTTGCGACGACTGGCCTTTGCGGCACCGCCGTCCCCGCAACCCTCCCTCCATCGCCTTCCGCAATCCGCAGCTCCTTACCGTGGGCAGCAGCGGCTCCATTTGCGCCCCTTGGTCTTTAATCTCCATCTTCTGCGCTCTTGGGAACGGGCACCTCGCGCGCGCGCGCGCCCTCGCCGCCTCGCTCTCTCGCTCGCTCTCTGCAGTGGCGGCCGCGGCTGCTGCTGCTGCTGCTGCTCTTTCCTTCGGCGTGTCTCTGGCACAACCAGAGGCAGCGCCGCTCGCTCGCTCGCTCGCTCGCCTCTCTCTGCTTAGTATTCGGATCAGGTAGCTCTGAAGCAGGAGGCAGCCGCACGCCCCGACTCACCGGCGAGTCACATGGCTCCCACTCACACCCCGAGAGGCGGCGGCTGCCTCCAGGGCTGCCGGTGGGAACCCAGATTGCAGGACGGAAAAAGGTAAAAAGTGGAGAGACCGGCTTCCGGGATCCTGGAGGTGGAAGTGGAGGAGGAATTTCTCTTCCCCCACCCCGCCCAATTCAGCCCAAGTCGATGACTATTATGGCAGCATTTTTACACACACACACACACACAAAATATTTGATGGGCATTGCCACTCAAATGATGTGGGGCACCCCATCATGTGATCAAATGGTGTGGGTGTTCCCTGTCATGGGAAGGGGGGATTACCTGCCACTATAGGCGACGACTCCATGGGGCCTGAGGGGGCCTGAGCCCCCTCAAAAATTCGTTTGGGGGGCTCCGCCCCCCCAATAATTTAAGAAAATTATTAGTTATATTATGCTTTGTAAAATCACAAAATTATGTTGGTATTTTTTATTTTCCTTGTTTGACGATAGTTACCTTTTAAAATGCATTCAGTAATGAGTTAAAACAAAGCCACTCCTGATCTAGAGAGGGGGTGGGGTTGCGGGCTCTCGACCCATCAACAATCTCGCGGGGCTGGCGTCAGCCCCGCGAGAAGCAGGGATTCCCCCTAGCTCATTAATATTCACCGCCCACGGCGGCAGCCAATTGGCTGCCGCAAAGGGCGGGCCCTCACAGGTTCACTTAAGGTCGGGGCAGCCCGGGGCTCGCCCCTTTCGTTCCCCCAGCAGCAGCGGTTTGGAGGTCTTGGGCCCCCCCAATATTTTTTATAAGTCGGTATGGGCCCCCGCCCCCCCAATATTTTTTATAAGTCGGCGCCCCTGCCTGCCACCCAAATATTTTATTCAAGTTGGCACCCCTGAAATTATTTATGGATTTGTGCATTTATAACCCACCTTGCTCTCAAGGGCAGACTTTGGCAATCTTTGGTAATATGGTGCACTAAGCGAGGCCAAACTTTGACGCCCTAAATGGATCTTCTCAATTTTAGATCTTTTCAGTTTTGCACCCCCTCTTGTTATTTTCATATATTTTTCTTTGTGATCTCTTCTAATGATCTCCTTAAGCAGATAAACACAAATTGTAATCCTGTGTGAATTTTTCCGTTTGTCCAATAACCTTATCGAGATGGTTTCCATGTATCATCACTTCCATAAATAAAAGCACTCTTTCCATCATTAATCTTCGCAAATCTGTCCCCTTCTTTTGCCCTCTGAGGAGGTTCGCCCGCTGTATGAAAACAAATGCATTCCTCCTCCCAGACATAAGTCTTTCGACAGAACTTGCCAAAATGGCGACGCTGTTTTTTACTGCGTCATCCCAAAGCTCTTATACTTTCCACAATCTCCTTAAAACAGGCTTTTGGTTAAAAATTATCTCCACACAGTCTTAAATCATCCAGCTTAGGTCATTTAAGCGGCATTTCTGACTTGGGGGGGGGGATTAGTGGTTAACCACATAAAAGAAAGGAAAGTTCCCCCCACCATCCAGTCCCGTTGCCGACATACCGAGCCTTGGTGTGTCTTCTCATGATATATTCCTGTTTATCCGACCCGTCTTCTTTATCAGAGATCTCTTCAATTAGCAGTCTTTACTCCCCATTCTTCCTTGAAATATGTGCATTTGCTTCTTTCTAATTGTTTCTTTTGAAGTTGCTGCAGCTAGAGGCGCAAATCAGAGACAGCGTCCAGGAGAACCGAAGTCCACACAAGGGCTTTCTGCCTAGTGCCCCCACCCCCTAGAGTTCGGGGGTGGTATATGTGGGCACAGCAGGCAAGGGCAGTCCCTCCATCTCCTGGGGGGGCCGGGAGGCTGCTTACTCCCATCACAGCCTCTTAATTACCTCGTGTGGGTCGGAGAGATGTTATTGTCAGCCATCTTCCAATGCGCCCCTAGTGGCCCCCGTGACGCAATTATATTTCAAGGCACAACACATGCTATTGTTGCCAAAACTGCAAGATTCCAGATTCAGACCCAGAAAATGTACCATAACAAAGAAGAGCACGCACTTTGCACCAAATCATGTGACTCCAACATTTTGGGGGATAAGTCTACTCCATCTTTAATTTTTCTCACTTGAATTTCCTTTGTAACAGCACGTGTTTGGAAGCTTGAAAGACCAGTCAGCCTGTGAAGCAGGAATGTGGAACTTGCAGCCCTCCACATATTATTGTACTCCTCTGAGGGCCAGCCCAAGACATTTTGACACCTGAGGCAAACCATAAAATGGTGCCATGAGGCTCTGACGGGGTCCTAGAGTCCTCCCTATTCCTTCCCAAAGCTTAGTTAGCGTTTTCAATATTGTTTTGCTATTTTGTTTACTTATTTACTTGTTTTTATCCTGTATTTTATTCTGTGAACCACCCTGAGATCTTATGATGAAGGCTGATATATAAATCTAATGAAGAAGAAGAAGAAGAAAAAGAGGAAGAAGAAGTTGTTATGTATTTATTGGACCTATTACCCATCTTTCACTACAAGATCCCAGGGCGAGTTTAAGCAATGTAAGAATGCAATGTTAAAATCAGTTAAAAGGTAAAGGTAAAGGGACCCCTGACCATTAGGTCCAGTCGTGACGGACTCTGGAGTTGTGGCACTCATCTCGCTTTATTGGCCGAGGGAGCCAGCGTACAGCTTCCGGGTCATGTGGCCAGCATGACTAAGCCACTTCTGGCGAACCAGAGCAGCACACGGAAACGCCGTTTACCTTCCCACTGAAGCGGTACCTATTTATCTACTTGCACTTTGACGTGCTTTCAAACTGCTAGGTTGGCAGGAGGAGGGATTCGAACCGCTGACCTTCTGATCAGCAAGTCCTAGGCTCTGCGGTTTAACCCACAGTGCCACCCGCGTCCCTATCAGTTAAAACAATTTACAAAAAGAACAGGGCGGGTCCTAAAATCTCTCTTTGTCTCTCAGCTGTCAAAGGCCAGGGTAAACAGGTAGATCTTCAGCATAGAGCAGGAGCTACACAGAGATGATTCTGGACACACCTATGTGGGGGGGGGGCTGACACCATTTTGGGAGAATGCCATCCTCTGGACAGTAGCAGTTGGCAGGATGGGGCAGTGGCTTGGCAGGGCAGCCAACATCTTCAACATCTTCAACCATTTCCAAGGCATGGCTTGTTAAATATTTTAAAGAAAACACTCGATCTTTTAAAACAATGCCTATTTTTCTAATGGTTTACATGTATGATTGAAATAATGTGTGTGCTTTACTTTGTGCAACTAAACAATCAGAAAGTACCTATAGAAGTGCAAAATTCAAGCTGATATACCTCACGAAGGCCCAATGATAATTACGTCAAATGGGACACTTACAACTAGGAAAATAATATTAAGGCTGTAATCCATAAACTTAATAGCATGCTTGTCTATTTCTCATTAAAGGCATATGTTGTAATATTTAGGAATGATTAGAATGTGATGAATGTGACAGGTTGTTATTGCAGGGATCATTATGGCTTACATTTGAATTCTTATGGATTATTATTACAACTACATCAGAAATTTCTCCTGTAATTTTGGAAATGAAAATAAATGAATGAATAAATAAATGGGGGGAGGGAATGAAAAACAGCCTGTTGAATTCCATGAGACTTGCTTGTGATTGCATAGGATCATGCTGCATGAATTGATTAACAACAACAACAACAACAACAACAACAACAACAACAACAACAACAACAACAACAACTTTAACCCCACCCATCTGGCTGAGTTTCCCCAGCCACTCTGGGCGGCTTCCAACAGGAGATTAAAAATACATTAAAACATCAGTCATTTAAACACTTCCCTAAACAGGGCTGCCTGTTCTTCATATCTGCAAATCCAGGATTTCAGTGCTCAGTTGCAGTCTTTCCCTGGTTTTCCTGGTACCATGAAGCCTCCGTCTGTGGTGTTCGATCAGCTCCAGTCATCAGGCAATGAACATAACATTATGTACAGGAACTAAGCAATCCAGTGGTTATGCTCAGATTGCATCCCTCACATTGCTCTTCTATTTTCACTCCCACTGTGTTCTGCTGGAAGCATCCTTAATCAGCTCTGATACAAAAAAAGAAATTTAAACAGGCAACCATAGCTATGTTCCATTTTCCAGAGCCCATATCACCACCAGTTTTCCTATTCATAAGAAACGGTGTTTCCTCTTTTTCAAAAGCAAGGCAATTTGTGATTCAATCCTATAACCATTTACCTAGAAGTAAGTCCCATTGAACTCAATGAAAATGCTTTCTGAGTAGGCTTAGAATTACGCTGTTAAAGCCTCTCCTCCTTCCAGAGGGGAGGAGTTGTGAGCGGGAGCCCTTTCCCGCGTTTGGCAGGGACGTTCCAGCCCCTGCACAGCCGTCCCTGCTGCCGCGCCACGCCCCCTGGCAGTCAACCAATTGGGGGGAGGCTCAAAGGTGGGGTTAAGCTGGTCAAATGTGGCCACGGCAGCGCTTCCCTCTCATTGCACTGCTGGGTTTCGACAGATCACCCACCCACCCTCCCTTTACTTCATTGCTTGGTTCTTGACCTTACTATGGACCTGTGCTTGGTCGCCTTGGTTGTCCAAGGGGCCTGGTAGGACTTTTTATCCAACTGGCAAATTGGCGCCAGCCACTTGGTTTTTTGCCTACCTCATAGGAAATCATCACAACTTTTAGGTATTGGTGGTTAGGCACTGGGATATGTTTGTGTACTGGAGGGCAGGGTGTGGCCATCGCCTACCCCTCCACTTTATGGGTATTCCGTTAAAGGAATCCAGAGGTTGTGGATCCTGTCCGACGCCTTTGCTGGTGGCTAGGGCCATGGCACGACCCCGGTGACATCAGAAGGAGCTTACAGTTGTATTTGCATCAAAAGGCTCCTCCTACTGGTGGTTAACCCTTGTTAGTCTCACCCCTTCCTGAGGGGATGGAGTCAAGCTCTGTTGTTTTATCCAATGCCTAAGCCAATACCTCTCACATGCTGTAATCAATAAAGTTGTGGCCTTTTTTAGCCCATTTTCCTAATATACTGCGTCCATGTGTCTTTCTTATCCTCAAGCAGGTGGCGGGTCCTCGAATCACAAACACTTTTATTGCCTATAGCCTCTAGGAATTATCCCACCAGAGTTTAGCGTGCACCCTCTTTGTTTCCTGTTCTTTCTTTGTGGCTTTTGTAGGATTCAAATTGTATGCCACCTTATTTTTAAAATAAAATTGTTTGAAGTGGTAAATATGAACATCATGCTGAACATATGCAATCAACATAAGTATCTATAAAGCCAAAAAGCTGTGCAACCTATGTAAGTCTGAAACTATTACTGTAACATAATGTGAAAACCATGTTCGTTTTCTGTCATAAATGCGTTTGACAGCACCTTGAGACTAATTTTTAATAAGATTTTTATTACAAAATGAGCTTTCCTAGGCAACAGCCTGCTTCTTCATATCTGAGCTGGAACTTTTAGTGAGAAAGCAAACTGAAAGCTGATTGGTGGAAAACATTCTATAGTTCTTAAAGGGGTAGTAGTACAGATTATAAATTAAAAGTGCAAGCAAATTATAATCTCTCAAACCCTAGATTAATATGGTCCAATTACTGTATTAATTTCATACATGTTCCATGCAGCCATGTGCTTTGACCTTACTAAGAGTAACTGTGACATTTGCGACACTGTCCAAAGAGACTGACATTATTAGCCACTGGGGTGGTGTGTGGGTGTGGGTGTGTGGGTGTGTTCTTTATAGCTGACTTGAATCTTTGTTATAGAGGCTTAAAGATAGGCCCATTTGCCCAATGTCTGTTGCAAACGGACATTTCCACTTGGAATTAAATGCACCACATCAATAGTCATGTGGGAATCAGTGACATGGATGTGATTTATGGTACCATTTGGTTCATACACATTTTTCTTTATGCTGATTACAGGACATATTTGAAATCTAGGTCAGTGATTTCTTAGTGAATAATAGCTTTTACTACTGTACCCAAAAGGGACATGGGTGGCGCTGTGGGTTAAACCACAGAGCCTAGGACTTGCTGACCAGAAAGTCGGCAGTTCGAATCCCTACAACGGGGTGAGCTCTCGTTGCTCGGTCCCAGCTCCTGCCAACCTAGCAGTTCGAAAGCACGTCAAGTGCAAGTAGATAAATAGGTACCGCTCGGGTGGGAAGGTAAACGGCGTTTCCATGCACTGCTCTGGTTCGCCAGAAGCAGCTTAGTCATGCTGGCCACATGACCCGGAAGCTGTACGCCAGCTCCCTCAGCCAATAAAGCAAGATGAGCGCCGCAACCCCAGAGTCGGCCATGACTGGACCTAATGGTCAGGGGTCCCTTTACCTTTACCTTTACTGTACCCCAGAGCAGTTTAGCATGACTTGCAAAGGTGCTCTCCGTGCATGCCACAAACTAAATATGCAAGCATGCTTTAGAATACATACCTTCTAATGAAAATAGGAACGTCCTATTCCATAACTACTGTTGTTGTTGTTGTTGTTGTTGTTGTTGTTGTTGTTGTTGTTGTTGTTGTTACTATAACTATTTATATCCCACCCATCTGACTGGGTTGCCCCAGCCACTCTGGGCAGCTTCCAACATATATAAAAACGTAATTAAACATTAAACATAAAAAAACTTCCCTATATAAGGCTGCCTTCAAATGGTTTGGGGATCAGATAACTCCATACCTTCTGACATTTCTCCAGTGAAAATAGGGATGTCCTACGGAAAAGCGGGACATTCTGGGATCAAATCAGAAACCAGGACGGCTTCTGTAAGTCCAGGACTGTTCCTGGAAAATAGGGACACTTGGAGGGTCTGAGAACACAGGTACACATGACAACAATGACTTCAAAAAACTAAATTCCAAATGTGTACATATGTGGAAATACTGAGACAAAACTTTTTATATGCTAGTAACATAAAGAACTCTTGAAATATTGCTTGTGCCCAAACAACCAGAACTAGCTTTCCTAACAGCTAAGTCAGGGGTGGCTAATGTGGTGCCTTGCAGATATTGCAGAAGTATATCTCCCAACAGTGACCATATGGGGTGGAGCTGATTGGCACTGGAGTTCAGCAGCATCTAGTGTGTGTCTCATTGGCTACCCCTGAGCTAACAAAACACAATGTATGTACAAGCAAAAAAAAAAAAAAATTCCTTCCAGTAGCACCTTAGAGACCAACTAAGTTTGTTATTGGTATGAGCTTTTGTGTGCATGCGGTATCTGAAGAAGTGTGCATGCACACGAAAGCTCATACCAATAACAAACTTAGTTGGTCTCTAAGGTGCTACTGGAAGGAATTTTTTTTTTTTTTTGTTTCAACTACGGCAGACCAACACAGCTACCTACCTGTAACTAGGACTAATGTATGTGCAATTTGTGTAGTGCCCCAAATCTTAAAAATAGATGTATAAAACCCTGGATGTGGAAAAGAAAATTGCCCAGCTTTCATCCCCATACTCTAATTTTCTTTAACTGCACTTTCCTTCCTAGACTTCACCGTGACCATTCTTTTTACATCTTCTGCATCCCTTTTTCTCCCGAGAAAGGGACTAAGTGATATAAAAATGTGCTTTAATGCTACCAAATTTGCAGCTCTGTTTTCTGATGTCTTTTAATGTGAATGCTGAGGTAAGTAGCTAAGGTGCTCAGGCCTATTTTGTCACTTACAATGTATGGTGGCTATTGGACGCCCTCTCAGATTATTGTGATACTAAGCACTATTTTGTTTTTTAGCTAAAGCAGAAAGTTGGATCACAAAGTGGGTTTTCGTTTACTTGGAGCATAGCTTATTTGGATGCTAAGTCCTCAATTCTTTTACTCAGTAAGAAAGATTGAAACTACAAGTAGGTAATCCTTTCACAATTTAATTAGAGTAAGTCCGCCTTTATTCCAGCCAAATGTGTGTTGGGGTGGGGGTGGGGGAGAGAGAAAACGAAAACCAATGAAAACAAGAATGTTCAAGAGCTTGATCACGCAAACTCTCGTCATGTGATATTTTAACAAGACTCCTAGAAAAGCAAGAGATTTTTGATATGAACAGGAGTTCCGCAGCCAAAGATCTGGTATTTAAAATCATTATGGAAACTCCAACGTTCCTCTCTTCTGCAGCTCCTAACGATTTACACCTCCAATTACTGTTTATTTTCTCACTAGGTTTTGCCTCTTCTCTTCATCCTTCTACAACACCCTTTGCATTCTCCTTTCCTAGCTCCTTCATGTTCCATTGCCCTGAATTGTGTTATGTTTAGCATATGTATGCAAAACATCAGGATAAAACCCCAACCAAGGACCAAAGTGGAGCATTTGATGCCTGAAAGATACTGGCCATGGCAACCTTTAAATTTGTAACTGTGATGGCATGTGGCTGCTTTTAATTATTTTTTATTTTACTTTCGACATTTTGGTGTTTCCTGGCCTGGTCTCCTTAGGAAAGAAATGCAATAATAAATACGATAATTAAAATCCAGACTCACAACAGCTTGATGTATTGGCATCTGTGTGTGTTGGATTACGGCTTTAGTCATTCACAGTAAACCCAATGAAAGCAATGAATTTGTAAGGAACTCTGCTCTTAGTCAAATACAATCCAGTGTTTTTTCCTGGTCACAGCTTTGTAAAGTATTGCATTAAATTCTCCAGAAACAAGTTTAAAGCCATCATTAACAAATGCTTTTTCTGAGCAGATTTTTTGGGAAATGTAGCCTTTGCTTTGAAACATGCAGTAAACTAACCATGGAGGGACAACCTACTCCGAAAATACACATCTCCAGAAAGCTGTAATCATTATGTGATACCTTCTGACGTTGTATTTCTATTCACAGCTATACCATTAGCAGCTGCCTGATACAGTGACAAAGGTGAGTGTAAACTAACAAAGAGATCCTGATAATTTATTTATAGAAGGAATGGAGCAATTGCCTACCATATGACTAACACAATTTTGCCTAGGTGTGTCTACTGTGAATCAACTGAAGAAGTTGCTAGGAATTTAAAACCCCACTGGAGTCTCCCAGATTCTCGTAGCAATGAGTTGCGTGTCAAGGCCCCCAAGCCACCTCCAGGAGAATAAATACACAAGGACACCGAATTTTAGGTTAAATGTTAATGGGCAAAATTTAGGCCACAACTTTGATTACAGAATGTGAGTGGTATTGGCTTAGGCATTGGCATCAACAGACTATAACTGACTTCTGCCCACCTTGCGAGGCTGAAAGAGGAAGCCTCAGAGTCGTGCTGAGGATTAAATTGTCCCCGGCCACACCTTCAAGCATCTGGATTGGCCGCCTGGCATCCTGATGTGGCCGGGGTCTCCCCCTGCCCAGCGTGACACAGGATGCTGTCCCACCCTGACGCTGAGAAGCAGTGGCTAGGGGGACCGGACCACAACCCAGCCCCACCAGGAAGTGGACCTGACTAAGCAAGACGCTCCAGAAAGCCAACCACATGAATGGACTGGTAGAGGACACATTAATGGGCCGTTCACCCAACTAGTCTACTGAAGCTGCAATTGTATGTTGCTCTCCTAACTCTTCAACGGAGCCCCCAGCAAGCTTCTAAGAAGCCCCTCATTAGCAACCTAAGTTTGTAAATCACTCCCCTAAGTCATAACTTTAAGGTGGAAAGCTTATTTATTAGACAGTACCTGCCCTTGAAGTCAACGGGACTCATGGCTAAGCCAGGGATAGTCAGCCTCATGCTCTGCAGCTGTTGTGGACTACAATCCCCATCATTCCTTACCATTGTCCATGCTGAAGCTGATGGGAGCTGTAGTCTACAAACATCTGTCTCCGTTCCAAGTACACATTGGTGGAACGTTATAATAAATAATTGTTGGCATCCATCTGTCTCAAAAGACAAACAAACAAACATGGCATTGGAAGGGATCTTGGGTGATATCTAATCCACAACCACTACCCCCTGCTCACTGCAAGATCTACAGCATCCCTAATGGATGCCCTTAATTAAGCACTTTCAGTGTAGGAGAATCCACCACCTCCCAAGATGGTCTGTTCCTCTACCAAATACAGTTGAACCTCCATTTACGTAACTCTCTGGTTTACCGGGTTTTGCCCCTCGCGCATGCACAGGAAGTGGTCCTCAGGTTGCAGAAACCTTGGGATCCAACTGGACCTCTGGAACGGATCCCATCCGCAACCAGAGGTACCTCTGTAGTTCTTGCTGATAGGAAGTGTCCCCTAAGGTTTCACCCAGTTTCCTTGAAATTCCCATCGAGTAGGTTCCAGACCTGCTCTTTTGAACAGCAGAGAACAGGTTTGCCCCTCTTCTGCATGACAAGCCCCTCAGATATTTGGCGACCACTATCATGTGGTCCCCTTGATTTTCTCTTTTTTGGACTATACAAACCTTGTTTTTTCAACCACAATTCACAGAGGACCGAGTTTCCAGACCTCTCACCATTCTGGTCAGCCTCGTCTGGACAAAGTCCATTATTATGGCCAGACTATGATTATAATGTTGATGCTTAAAACACTTGGATGTGTATGACCCCTAGATTCCAATGTCATTGACCACCAGGTCAATGAAATGTTTAAACAGGATTTTAAAGAATAAGGATTTGATGATAATAAATCAAAGTTTGAAGTAGAGATACTAAGTAATAAATATAAAATTTTGTCCAAAATGTATAAATTGCTGCTTGAATGGCATTTGAAGGATGAGGAGGTAAAGTTGGTAAGGATTCATTGGGCCAAAGATATTGGGTATAATATACAGTTGAATGATTGGGAAAAACTATGGAATGAAGATTTAAAATTTACTGCATGCAATACCTTAAAGGAAAATGTGATGAAAATGGTGTATAGAAGGTATATTACACCCGTTAAATTAGCTAAAATGTATAAAGTTAGCAATAAATGTTGGAAATGCAAAGAAAAAGAGGGAACATTTTATCATATGTGGTGGGAATGTAAAAAGGTGAAAAACCTCTGGGAGATGATATATAATGAGATGAAAAAAAATGTTAAAATATACATTTATTAAGAAACCAGAAGCATTTTTACTTGGCATTGTAGGAGATGATATAAACAGAAAGGATTGTAAGTTGTTTTTATATGCAATGACGGCAGCAAGAATATTATTGGCACAAAAATGGAAGCAAGAAGAATTACCGACAAAAGAAGAATGGAAGATAAAATTGATGGACTATGCAGAATTGGATAAACTAACTGGAAGAATTCGAAACCTGTGGAACCAGAGATTCACAGAAGACTGGTGTAAATTTACACACTATTTGAAAAGTAATTGTGATGACCAGATTACGTTTGTAGGTTTGCAAGTTTTGTGAGGTAAATTATTTGAATTATTGCAAAAATGGTTAAAGAGGTGGATTGTGAGTTAAGATAATTAAAGGCAATAGGAATTTAAGAAATGCAGAAGATAAAAATGGTGGATCAGCAGAGGTGCTGAAGGAAGTCCAAAAAGATTGTATAAGATGTGAAGCTCTGTGGAATGTATAATAATTGGTATGTTGAAATTAATAAAAATTATATATATATATTTAAAAAGATTCCAGTGTCATATAGACAAGCCTGCCCTGGCACAGGAGAAACTAACTAGGAGTTCTGTTGGGACAACTACAGAGACAGGCAGTTGGAAGGATGGATATCGATACAGGACCTGCCTCTTCCATTACCTGCTCTTGAAAACATTCCCTCAATGCATGCCCAATGTGAAGGATCTGAAACATGCCCTTGGTGACCCCTGTTCTTCTTCTTTTTCCTTCTGTTACCTCCTTCATCGCCCACCCAAGGCAACAAAATACATTGGCTAGGAGCAGCCACAACCTCCACAATTTCACTTGCTTGCCATCTCCTCTAGGCAGCATAGCACCAAGCTAGACCATTGGTCCATTTAGCTAAGTGAGGTCTACAATGACTAGCAGCAGGTCTCCATGGTTTCATGCAGGGTCCTCTTTCAGCCCTACCTGGAGATGCCAGGACTTGGACCTGGGACTGTACCACTGAGCTCTGGCCCTTCTCTGAGTGGGAACTGAGTGGCTCCAGATCCCAGGTTTCACCACTGATGGTTGTGGCTGCTGCTGCTTTTCAGATGCAGCTGGTAAGGAATCAGCGCAGGTAAAGCTGTCCAAAGTGCTGGGGCCAAATCCTAATGCCTTAATGTGTTCTAAATGGAAGCATGTCATTATTATGCTGTAAGCATTCCTTTAAAGGGCTGCATTTTAATCTTTACAAACCCAGCATGAAGACCACAGACAGAAGCTTATATTTGAGCAGCATCTGTATGGTGTCTCTTTAGGCCTGCATACCTTATTTGATGGTCAGATTCTGCACTCAAGAGCAAACATTTCCTTTGATTTCCATGAGAAGACGGAATCAGTCCCAAATGCTTCCAGCTGCCACTGTACTGTGTGTCAAGCCACTTAATGACTTCTCTCGGCCGGTGGCTTAGAAGGAAGAAGAGTAATCTAACAAGCACAGCATGGACACTCTGGTTCTGTCCCTTTATAGGAAATTAATAACCAATAACAATGAATATACCAGCTTTGTGACAAATTCAGACTGGTCTGAATCTAGGACACTCAGGATGTGCTTGGGTATGGTAATTGGCCGGGCTATTAATATCTTTTGGCCTGTTACAGGAACAAAGTTTTAGTTAGAAATGAAAGAAATAATATCCCATAGGAGAAATCCGGCCACAGTTGCTTCTTGTTTCATTACCCTGCTTTTGGAAGAGCAAGGTATGGGCTGGTTCAAGCACAACAGGAAAGCAATTTTGCACCACCCGCATGAGACTGCATGAGCTTCAGGCTCCCATGCTCCCCTCATGTGATTGTGAGGGGGAGATTGGAAGTTTCTGGGGTTTATCTAACCACAGTTTCCTGTGACAGCCCAAGTCAGGGAGGTGTGGTATATTTAAACTGGAGAAGGGCTCTACGCACCTCCCGGTAGTGGAGCCTAGAGATGGAGGAGGAATTCATTCAGTCTGCTTTTCATCACAACTGGCTTGGTTCAATGTTCACAAGCTTGCTTGTGCCCCAGATGTCACCATCACAAGCATAGGAGGACCCCTGTGCTCACCCAACCTCTGGTTGACCATTTTGCTTCTGCTCACTGGGAGGGAGAAGGTGAAGGGTGAGGTGGCAGCAAGTGTTGGTGCAGTGCTAAAGCAGCAGTGGAACCAATCCAGCGCTCCTGCCAGTGCAGTTCCACCACACTAACTTCACTGCCCCCCTGATGCAACTGACTAGAGGTCAGGTGAGTGTCACCACCTCACTACACCATCTGCTGCCGAGCATTACTTCTGATTTGTTCCCAGGGAGGTTATATGACAGTTGCATCAAGCAGTTGTTATTCCACCACTTTCCAATGCAAAGGTGGAGGGGGGAGTTGGTTTGTTTCTGTAGAGCTCCAAATCCACTATATTGCACAGTCTAAGTGTGCCACTGTGAATCCCACCCACAAAACAGCAACCATCAGGAAGCACCCAAAGAGATCTTCTCCCTCAATTTGTTTTATTGCTTATTTATCACTGATCATTTATTACATTACATTCAGGGTGTGGCCTTTGGCAACCTCCTGGTATCAGCTGCCTATCTGCAAAATGCAAGTCATAGTACTGTACTGTCCTGCTATTGTAAGTAAGACTATGTTTTGTGTATGTGAAGCACAGCTGTATATAAAAGCTAAGTACTGTTATTCTGTTATTTCATTGCTCATACAGCTGAGCCTACATGAAAGGGATATGGAAGCAGCATTTCTATCAGGCTGCATTCTCTGCCTCAGATAATATTTGTTTCTTGACCCACTACTTAACGCTATCAAAGAGACGCCTTCAGAAAACTTCATCCTACTTTAGAACAAGTCTTAATGTTTTGGTTGCCAGGGCTGCAGTGCCACTTGGTGGACACTAGGCACAACTGCAAGGTAATGATTTATGCTAAGATTGCACAAGCGGGACTTGTTCAGAGTTCCAGCCAATCTGCTTTGCCATTTTTCCGGATCTTGCATTCCATTGCCTCCCCACCCCCAGCTCAACAGTCTATGGTTGCTGAGCATTCTCCATCTTCATCCAGACTGCTTTGGGAGATTCCCCCACCTCCTTGGTTTCCTTCCTATTTTTATTTTCCTACTTCTGCAAACCTTGGCATTCTCCCAAGCCTGTTGATGGCTCTCTCTTGTCTGCGGATGGTGCTATTTTGGCTGCATAAAGACTGGCACTCAAATAACTGTGTTCGCTGCTAGGACTTGTGATCCTCTGCTCATGCAGAGTATTTTTGTGTTTAATTTACATGAGTGACAGGGTTTGGGAGCACGCCCTAATACTGGGTGCAGCACCTGGTTGAGAAGGTATATCACAAAGGGCAGAGCATGAAAGGGCCATTTTTTGGGCATATGGAGTGATTTTATTTCTTGTATCAATATTGAGGCGCATGGTCACTGTGTGCCACCAGTATATGCAAATGTCTGGCTCATTTAAGACTATTAATGATTGAACCCACAGGTGGATAATACTTTTATTTCTATATATCTTTCTTTTTGGTAAATGGGACCTTTGCATTAGTTATTACTTTATTATCTCTTTGGAAGCTACACTGTATTTTTGTACTTTTTTCCTTCCAGGCTGTGATGTTTTGTGGATTACATAGTTGGTTCTTTGTTTTAACAAATAAATAAATGCCTCTTCTAGTTACCCCCCCCCCTGAACTTTGCATGCACCATTCTCAATAAAGATACAGTGGTACCTCGGGTTAAGTACTTAATTCGTTCCGGAGGTCCGTTCTTAACCTGAAACTGTTCTTAACCTGAAGCACCACTTTAGCTAATGGGGCCTCCTGCTGCTGCTGCACCGCCGGAGCATGATTTCTGTTCTCATCCTGAAGCAAAGTTCTTAACCCAAGGTACTATTTCTGGGTTAGCGGAGTCTGTAACCTGAAGCGTATGTAACCTGAAGCGTATGTAACCCAAGGTACCACTGTATTTTAATTGGGAAATAGTCATCATACCAATCATCTGTTTCCCCCACTCCCAAATTAATGGAGCTCTCACCACTGCCTAGTTCACAACCAAATTCTGCTGTCCCATATCTCTGTCTTCAGCTGTGCTGGAACAACCGCCTTCCTGCTTCCTATTTGACAAGTGTCTCTCCTCCTGTCAGGCTGCTAAAAACAACGGTACTTATTTCTGAGTTGACATGCACAGGATTGCATTGTTGGCCTCTTAAGTGAACCATAGTCATAGCCACCCTATCCATTTAAAGCACATTTAAATTACACGGCTTCCCCCTCACCCAAAAATCCTGGGAATTGTAAGGTGTTAAAGCTGCTAGGAAATGCAGTTCCATGGGGGGTTGTTTAACTATAGTTCCCATGATTATTTGGGAGAGGTTGTGTGATTTAAAGGTATAGCATGGCTTTAGATTCAAAGAATCGTAGTGTTGGAGTAGGGCGTGTAGGTGAACTAGTGCAGGAAATCTTAACCAGGAACTCTTCTTGAAGGGCAATCTACTAGTCTATGAATTGACTGATTAATAAGAGCTTCCTAGCCTTGACTTGAAGACCTCTAGTGGGAGCCAACCACCACTCAAGCTGCTCTTAATGTCAAAAGTTCCTCCAATGCTCAACCGAAATATACCGTCCTGGTATTCAGTTCCATTAGATCAATTCCTCCCCTCTGGAGCAGCAGAGAAAAAGTCTTTGCCCTCTTCTGTGTCACAGTTCTTTGTGCCCCCCCCCCCCCCCGTTAGAATGAAGGACTCCAAAATTCCCTTACAGCGGTTCTCAACCTGTGGGTCCCCAGCTGTTGTTAGACTACAACTCCCATCATACCTGAGCTCTGGCCTTGCTAGCTAGGGGTGATGGGAGTTGTAGTTTAACAACAGCTGGGGACCCACAGGTTGAGAAAGGCTGTGGAGAAAAGAGCGACTATTAAGCCCAGAGTAAGCTGTCAAGGTGGGAGCAGGCCAGCAATAACTCACAAGGGATCAGTGAAGTTAACTATTTGTTCAACAAACAAAAACAGCTCACACCTAGGGAACACAGCAACTCTTCCCAGCAGGTCTTGCCCCAATGAGACAGTTGCAAGGACTAGAGGTCCCTGCCTTCCCACAGCTCCCTAAGTCTCCTCTTCCCCAATCCCTTCCTACAATCTGAGGCCTTGTTGTCTTGCCTGTCTTTGCCCTCTTCATACCTCTTTGGGTTCTGGGAGACCAGGGGAAAGGGGAGCTGCCTGTCACAGAAGGGGGAGACACCGTGGCTTCCTCTCCAACCTTACACCTCGCTACCTCTTGGCCCCTCTCCTCTCCAGCCTCTGATTCTGCCTCTGATTCTGGACTGCTCTCTGCCACCACCTCTTCTCGCTCACTAAACCCTGTTAGCTCTTCAGCTTCCAACACCTCCAGTCTGCTCCCTCTTTCCACTCATTGTCATCTGATCAACAATCTCCAGGCTCTGTGGGGTCAAGAGCAGGTGGAGCCAGATCCAATGACAGGTGGCACCAAGAAAAATGAGGAAGCTGGCAGGTTGTGCCACCATCCCAGGCTGGTTGCGAGTAACGAGGCAAGGAGGGGGGCTGGCTGAGGCAGGCTGAGGTTGGTAGGGCAGAGCTGCATTTGTCCTAGTGGACCCACCTATACTGGATTTAAGCCTGTGGCAACATTAGTCCCAATGAGAAAAGAAAGGGGATGGCACAGGTAAGAGGTGCTTGATGGAAGAACCTGTGCAGACTTGACCTAGGAGCAGGGAGGGGTGAATCTGTCTATTTTGTTTCCTCTATGTCTCATTTTTCCAGTCATAAGCTTGGTTCCTCACATTTCCACATCAGCATGCAATTTTTTAAATTTTGCACACAAAAATTTACCAGCATTTCAGTAAGAATTTATCTTTAATATAAACGTTTGCATGTGATTTTGCATAATGTATATATTTTGCGCGCGCGCGCGCACACACACACACACACACACACACACACACATACACACACACATTCATTCACTCATTCCCTGCCTATGTGGTTGGGTTTCCCCAGCCACTCTGGGTGGCTCCCAACAGAATATTAATAATAAAAATAAAAAGTGATAAAACATCAAACATTAAAAACTTCCCTAAACAGGGCTGCCTTCAGATGTCTTCTAAAAGTCATATATTTGTATATCGGGTTACAACATTAAAACACAATTTTAAAAACAGTTTTAAACCACTTGCAATCACAAATATGAGAAGGGATGCGGGTGGCGCTGTGGGTTAAACCACAGAGCCTAGGACTTGCCGATCAGAAGGTCAGCAGTTTGAATCCCCACGAAGGGGTGAGCTCCTGTTGCTCGGTCCCAGCTCCTGCCAGCCTAGCTGTTTGAAAGCACGTCAAAGTGCAAGTAGATAAATAGGTACCACTCCGGTGGGAAGGTAAATGGCGTTTCCGTGCGCTGCTCTGGTTCGCCAGAAGTGGCTTAGTCATGCTGGCCACATGACCCGGAAGCTGTACGCCGGCTCCCTTGGCCAGTAAAGCGAGATGAGTCGGCCACGACTGGACAGAGTCGGCCACGACTGGACCTAATGGTCAGGGGTCCCTTTACCTTTAATTACAAATATAAGGTAGGTCTAAAAATACACACCTCAAGTATTCAAAGCCAGGGTAAATATTCTTGTACATTATTTGCAGCATTATGTGCATTTTAATACACATTTTACCCTTGTAAATTCATTTTTGTACACATGACGTGGCTGGTGAACAGTACTGTAAAATCCAGAGAAGTGCAAATTTCAAAAGCTGGTGACAGCTAAAGCCGGTCCCTTCACCCTGTTGCTGGAGAAGAGTCCCTGATGTCACATTAGAACACAGCAACCCCATGGTAGGAAAGAGCCATAGTTCAGTAATAGAGCCTTGTGTGTAGAAGGTCCCAGTTTGCATCCTTCACATCTTTAGGTAGGGCTGGGAGACACCCCTGCCTGAATCCCTGGAGAACCACTGCCAAAGACTGCAGACATTATTGAGCTGGATGGACCAATGATCTGACTCAGTACAAGGCAGCATCCTATGTTTCTGTGTTGTTCCTATGATATGTGGCTGTCTGTTTTCACATGATACAACTTTATTATAATGCACACTTCAGTTTTGGATAGGAATATAGTTGTCTCACATACTGTTGTTCTATTTACAACAGATTTGTTTCTTCCAATACTCCTATGACACCAGATTTTAGAAAACCAAGGGGGCATATAGCCTTGGAATACTTTCTGACATGAAAGAAATGAAAACCCTCCAATAGGCAATTAGAGTAGCTTGCTTAAGCAAAGACGGGCTTCAACTTGTATTTCTCCTTGAGCACATTTGTGTAAACCCCCCTTCCTAATTAATACGAGTTAATTAGTTATATTTTAGGGTAGTATGCAACTGCAGCCAAAGGGAATAAACAGGTTCACCAGCTGCTATATTCCACATAGGAAGTCATATTTCTGCACGCTCAAATGCAGAATTCTTGCATTAAAAAAGGGGGGGGGAGAAAGGAAAGGAAAGGAAAATGCCTCCCAATAAATAGCACAAATGTCCTATTTATTTCAGTGAGATTTCACAAAATTTAAATGCTATGTAGTAAAAACAATATGTGTGAGCCACCTGCTTAGTATCGGATGGAGCGGATTGGCACAGAATGACAGCTGCGGCGGAGCCAACAACATTTCAGATCCTAGCTTACCTTGCCAACTGGACTTAAAATTCACGCATGAGGTTCTTTTACTAGCACTGAATGAATTTGACTGCTATTAATATGCACTGGCAACTGTTTCAGCTCACTCAGGTCACCGAGGGTCGGCGTGCACTCAAACAAAGAGAAATCTGTATCCAGTTGGAAAGGGTTGACAGAAGAAGTCGCTTTTGGGTGGAGAGGTGGAGGTAGCAGGAAAGCAAAAAATGGAGCCAGCTGGGCTCCCGATAGGGATCCACTGCCACCATGGGTTCTTTCCTAGGCCTCCAAGTGACGGAGAAGAAGGGCCAAGGGTCTAGAAGGAACTTCTTGAAACCTTCCCAAGAAAAAGGACACAACAGATGAGTTGCTTCAGTTTTTATGCGTAATAAGCACCTTTTATTTTCTTTCCTTTTTTGCCTGTCCTTTCAACTCTGGTTTTAGACTCAAGACTACAGAGCTGGTCAATGTGGTAGCCTTCCCAAATTGTTGTACTGCAAGTCCCATCAGTCTCTGCCAGGATGGCTGATGGCCAGGAACCACAGGAACAATAGTCCAGCAACATCTGCAGGCCGCTACATTGGCATAGAGTACGAGAATCACTTCATTGATCATCATTTTCAGGCATTGGAGTTTCCTTGCAATGCACTCGCATCATTCAATTCTCAGTGGAGAAAGAGTTTCAGATAGATAGATAGATGTGCATACCTTGGACCCCTTCTGAGATGATACTTATTTTAAGATGATTCCCACCGTCCCTCCATAGAACTCAGGGTTGTCTACATGGTTATCCTACTCCCAACTTTTCCCAGTTGGTCTGAGAGAAGGTTATTGGCCCAAGGTCACAGAGTGAGCTTCATGAACCAGTGGGGATCTGAATCATAGTCTTCCAGAGCCTAGCCTAACCATTGCAACACTCTGGGTGACGCTGCTACACAGCATGGAGGCGTGCTCATCACTGGGGGGTAGATGAAGGCAAAAAAGGGGGATCTGAATGGTACAATGTGACTTTTAGCAGAGTTGAAGGTGCTGTTTAGGCTTCCCCTTCAAGCATCTAGATGTCTTGGACTGGTACTGCTTTGGTGGCATGGGATTGTGTTCCCTGCACAGTATTGGAGTACAATATCACCTGCAGGGAACCAGGGGTGCAGGTTGATCCCATTCAGGGGTTGCTTCTCCCAGAAACCAGAGCAGCACTGGCATTGGAAGAAGCTGCATTGTGGTGTCCTTAATCTTTGATAATGCCTCTTGCCTGGATGCAGATTAGAGAGAGGTGTGTGTAAGAGAGAGTTCTGGGAATCCAAATAAAGGTATTGCTCCAATATGGATTTTGGTATCTTTCTTATGGGCCAATTTGGCTACCTCTACTTATGTACTTATGTACTTCCTAGAACGGACTTGCTTGATGCAGTCATAATATCTGATGTCGGGGGGGGGGGCAGGGGGCGGGAATGTACCACAAGTCAGAGGAAACTTTCCACCCATGGATTGAAAGACTGATGCATACATTTGCAGGATTCAGTATATACTAGGGAACCTTCAATAAACATTAAAACATGCTAAACTGTCAACTTTTGTTTTATAAAGCTTCTGTTAGATTGCCTTGATCCCGAAATAAAAAAATATTAAAGATAACTTGGTCCACCAGAGGGCAGGCTGCTGTGCTACATGAGAGATTTGCATGGAATAATAACAGGGAACACAGTACGGTAATATGATAAGAAAAAAGCAGTGATTTATTCTTCATAGGTTGACACTGGCCATGGATGCTGAGGCTTCCACGATTCCTGGTTCTCTACTTTGACATCACAGAGAGAGTGGGGAGGAAGATTGCTGGTGACTCACACACACCCCAGTAAGAATATTTTATCTGCCCTAATATGGGAGCAAAAACTGAATTCCTAATTAGGAAACAACGAGATTGGCAGTCATTGTCTTACATGCTCATGAGCTGGGATAGATTACGTACAGAAAAGGTTTCCAAATAGCTCCTTTTCTGCACACACCCTGGGTTGCAAGGCTCCCCGTTGCTACAGTGGCCCCCATAATGGTGTGATGCAGAACCCCCACCCCAAGAGGATATGATTCCAAGAGGAACAGTAGGGCCAAGGTGAGTCTGCCAGAATCCAGATTGCTGAATGATGCTAAGGGCTGCATCAAATTATGCCCATGTAACTCTCTGCTTAGTGGCAGTTTGAATCCCCGCAACGGGGTGAGCTCCCATCGCTCCGTCCCTGCACCTGCCAACCTAGCAGTTCGAAAGCATGTCAAAATGCAAGTAGATAAATAGGTACCACTCTGGCAGGAAGGTAAACGGCGTTTCCGTGCGCTGCTCTGGTTCGCCAGAAGCAGATTAGTCATGCTGGCCACATGACCCAGAAGCTGTACGCTGGCTCCCTCGGCCAATAAAGTGAGATGAGCGCCACAACCCCAGAGTTGGTCACAACTGGACGTAATGGTTAGGGGTCCCTTTACCTTTACCTTTAACTCTCTGCTTGCAGATCCCCCACCCCAGGTTTAAAAGCAGGTGCTGGTAATGGAAGTCAAACAGGATCCAGCTGCTGGTGAAGAGATTTAATTCTCTCCACCTGTGCGCCCCCCCCATTAGAATTGCATGTACCTGCCCTCCAAAGTCATTGCCAGCCACAAAGTGGAGGAAAGATGGGAAAGATACAGGAACCTTTGTTTTTATGCCTCTGATGTTAATAGCCACTTTGGGGAAAACATTTCTAATTGGGGACACTGCGCACAGGAAATAGTTACAGTCCCCCTCCCACAGGACTGTGACCCTGACCAATCCTCCCCACTTGTTAAAAAGAGGTGATTTTAAACATATAAAAAGACTTCGGGATACACAATCACAGATCTCCCATGTCTCAACAGGTCTGGCCCCGATGCTGCCATGTTTTCAAAGAAACCCAGTAAACAGACCCAGCTCCCACAGATTCTCAGTAGGATTTGGAGGAGCAACAGACACTGACTCAGCTTTAACATTATTATTATTTAGCTGTGAGTCAGTTATCCCAAGATGACCATTCTGTCACACACTGATCCTAACAGGGGTGTGTCACAATGGTGCCAAGGAAGGCCTCAGCCGCTGCGTTGGCAAGCTGTCAAAAGGCAGTGAAGCAAATCCATTCTTTCAGAGCAGAACCCCTGTTGAACTATGGATCAGGTGAACAGGCTTGATGCAGCTCCCACTGTGGTTTCCAAAATGCCTTTAGAATGCATCATAGGTGCTCCACACACCTTTCTGCCTCATCTAGTGGTGGTAGTGCCTAAAGCTCTTGCACAGAGCAGACCTACTCTGTTGCACCAGCATGACGTTGCTCAGATGCAGTAGCCTTTGTTGGAATGTACTCCTATTTGACGTGGGTGGCGCTGTGGGTTAAACCACAGAGCCTAGGACTTGCCAATCAGAAGGTCAGTGGTTCGAATCCCCGCGACGGGGTGAGCTCCCGTTGCTCGGTCCCTGCTCCTGCCAACCTAGCAGTTCGAAAGCACGTCAAAGTGCAAGTAGATAAATAGGTACCGCTCCGGCGAGAAGGTAAACGGCGTTTCCGTGCGCTGCTCTGGTTTGCCAGAAGTGGCTTAGTCATGCTGGCCACATGACCCGGAAGCTGTACGCCGGCTCCCTCAGCCAATAAAGCAAGATGAGCGCCGCAACCCCAGAGTCGGCCACGACTGGACCTAATGTTCAGGGGTCCCTTTACCTTTACCTTACTCCTATTTGACAGTGCCCTGTCCCTGGCAGAACTTAGCCACATCGGGAACTACAGCTGTGGGTCACAAAAGTTAACATATGGGGTTAGGATGCTTCTTAGGAATTCAGCCATTGCAGCCTGATCCAGCACAATTTGAGTTGCCCATCCCCTGGCACGTCCCATAGGTACAAGGAGTGGAAGAACATGGGGCACGGGGAGAGAATTCTTTAATGCTGTTTTGTGGTGACCCACTTCCCCAAACAAAATTCTACTCCTGCAGTGAAACAATGCTTATCTTAATGTTTGAAAATGCATAATTAAGGAGGAAATCAGCCATCGCTGTTGCTTTTTTTTCCGTCTTCAGGAAATGAATTTGTTCTCGTTTATTTTAAGAGCCTCTTTTCCAGAAGGTCACATCACTTTACCATCTGCCCTCAGCTGCTAGCTTCCCACTCTGCCGTGTCATTCTTACACCTAGTGCTCTCTGTAACCCTTATGCCTCCTACACTAATTAGCCTACTTCCATCCCCAGAGACTGTGCACTTGCAGTTTTGCCTGGGCTCCTGCCATTGCATCGGGCTGCCTCCCTTTCAGCTCGCATGCAGCAAGGGATCTTTCCATCTATTCAGCATCACTCTGTGCAGATTCCCTTCTTGTCATGAGGCCTCAGGTTCCATCTTCTAGCTTTCCACTCGATACTCTTTGGTACCTGCTGCATGCATTTGGAATTCTCCTCTTGCATGCTGCTGCACTGTATTTTTTGGTTCTGCCTTGTTTATTTGGATTTTAATCATTGAAAACATTGATACTACACCATTCAGTCTTTGGAAGACATGAAGAAGCATTTGAGATGACTAACAATCCATAAACACATAAAGATACAGAAACAAATCCAAAGATTGTGAAACCAGCAAGAAAGGGTAAAGGAGAAGAACCCTGCATTGGATCTGCCGTTCCAATAAACATAAAAGCTCCTTCCATTAGCAGAAGTGAGTCAGATCAAGTGGAGACTCTCACTCCACGAGGAGGACCTCCTGGGGGTGAAAGGGGATTAGGCCATTTTCTCCAAGTTTCCCTTCAGCACCACCTCTCATGGTATTCTAGAAGGTCCCACAAGTCTCTAAGCCAGACCTTCAAGGCCTGGTGGCAGGTCAAATTTTGGTCTTTCAAATTTCAGTGGTGCCCTGTGCAAGGCCAAAATTTAGCGTCCAACCCCAGCCTCCTTCCTTCCGTTCTGCTCAGTTCCCTACACCATAGTTGTGATGCCTTGCAGCACCCTCTAGGCTTAATGTCCAGTGTGGCGGAACCAGTCACGCTGTCCTAAATCTGCCACTGCAGATAGGGCTGCAGAGGGGAGAGGAATCTACAAAACTTGCCTCATCCTGCCACCTGTAGGAGCATCTGGTTCATGGAGTTCCATGCAAACCCACATCCAACCCCCTGTATGGCTTCTTGATCCACTTAGTAAGAACGTGTGATATAAATTTTATGGACGGACACACACACACACACACACACACACACACTCATCATCACCATAAGAGACACAGGACTCACCCATACTGTTACTTAATGTGGATTGCAAGCTTCCTGTATCTCCATTCATTCTGCATTGTCCATATGACATTCTCCTCCACATCATTGCCTTCCCACACTTTTGCCTCCCTCGGTCCTGATTTTCTCATACTCTCCCCTTTTTGAAGTATCTCTGGTATGAGAAAATCTGGTTTGAGGGAGGGAAATTTGTGGGAAGACAGTGATGTGGAAGAAAGCACCAGAATGACAACAGAGAATGAATGGAGGTAAAGGACGCTTCCCATCCACATTAAATGGCACTGTGGATGAGCCCAAACACATCACCAAGAAAGGCATGGTGCCAAGATCTTGCCAAGATTCAGCCACCTTGCTGAAGCTAGGCAGTTCTGAGTCTTGTCAGTGCTTAGTTGGGAGGTTGCCTAGGAACCCTACATAAACTGCTTTGAGTTCTAGGGAAAAACTGCATGACATTAAGTAAATAAATAAAGACACGTACCCCACAACAGCACAACGATTTGCAAATCCTATCCTCTTCGAAAGAACCGTGGAAAACAATTTTTTTAAATTGTTTCTTGAAGGAGTGGAGAGTGGGTGCCTGATAGTGGGTCCTGGAAGAGGGTCTGGCAGAGTCATGGGGCCACCACGGAAAAAGATCTGTTCTTCCAGGCCATTCACCTACCCTCTAAAGAAGGCAGAACACACAGCAGAGCCTAAGATGGTAGCCTCAGTAATCAGATTCATGTGAGAACATGTGAACTTCTAAAAACCCTGATCCTAGACTGTTTAAAACAGGAGAAGTCACGGCCATCCAGATGTTGTTGGACACTGACTCCCATCAGCTCCAGCCAACAACATCCTGAAGGTGGAGGCGGAGCTAGCAAATGCTGTGCACCCGGGGGTAGGGATAGCGTTCCAGGGGGGTGCCGCCCATGGCAAGCATCCCGGGGGGGCAGTGCAAAGGTGTCAAAAAAAACCCAACAACCCGGATGACACCCGGGGTGGACCGCACCTCCCGCACCCCTCTTCCTCTGGCAGTGCCTGAGGGTGCCACATTGGCAGCCCCTCATCTAGTCCATAAGCTACTTAAGCAGGAACCTGTGTTGCCGTTTACCTTTTATGAAATGTGAATCAAATGAAGTTCTATATAACTTTGGCATAAAACAATGTCTTTCCAGTCCCAGACCATCCACCATACCCACCATACCAAGTGAAAGTTCCCTCCGTTCAAAGTTTATTAATATAGAATCACACCCACCAAAGCTTAGCATTTCTTGATTATATGGTTCTTAAGACAGGAAGTAAAAAATGGTTTCTTGGCCTGCATGAGCTGCTGACAGTTGAAGGTTGCTATGCAATGTTTGATTGTTTGCTCATCGTATATAGAATATGGATTGTTTTCTTATTGCATACAGATTATGGATTGTTTACAAACGTGCAGACACCCCAAGTATGCATGTTTTTTCGTGTTGTCCACATGATGCTGTGGATTTGCCTGATCCACATGATGTGATAGGATTTTCCTGATCCATGGATAATACTATAAGGGGTAGAAAATCCATCTTACAAACACATGCAGCAGTGTTGCGTCCTTTGACAGTGCCCGGGGTGTTACATGCACACACCAGTCTGGACCAGGGGCTGGGTGCGAAGGGTAAACAAAACCTGCCCTGAAAACCCAACCCTCGCCACCACCAGACAGACATGGGGCATGGAGGATTCATGCAGCCATGCTGTTGTTCGCTGCCTACCCACCCCACCCATGCAGTTGGGGGCCCCTCTGGCTGACATGTCCCTTAGCAGGCGTATCCCCCCAACATTGTCCAGGAGGTCATTCAGCGAGGGGGCCAGGGGCACGGTGGCAAGGCCAGGCTGGGCTCTGGGGCCCAGAGACCCCCAGCAGCAGGCAGGGCAAAGATCCCTGTGTGAGGGCACCTGGCTCACACCCCCTCAAAATCATGCACCCAAGGCTGTAGCCCTCCCCCGCCCTCCCCATGCTACGCCCCTGAGCATATGTTATCAATCTGAAACATACTGAAGTGCATTGTGTGATATGGGGGATTTTCCTCCAATGTATTAATGATCTTTTTTTCTGGGTGCCATCTATCTGCACATACCTTACTTCAATTGGTGGAATGCTGGTGGAGCTGGGTGTAACACACACACACACACATATATATATTCTTTTATAACCTGCTGTTTGGGCAAGTCTGGTATATCAGAAAACTTGTATCTAAAAAATAAAAACAAAAATGCTGCATGCACAGGCATACTGCATGGAATATAATATCAGTATTTCCTCAAAGAAAGAATCTGATGATCTACTGAAAGGTTAATGGAAGGACCTGAGTGGTCACTGCATCTCATCCCACGAGTAGCTCAAAGGCAAAGTTAAAAGGCTTCCTGATTAGACCAGAGAAGATAGGCAAGAAGAATTGCTGAGTGTTGCCAACAAAAATTACAACCGAACAAACTGAATGAAAAGGAATGAGGGGGGCGGGGAATGGAAATGCTTTAATTAAAATGTCTAAGAGCTCAGAATGAATGGGAGAAGTGGCACATAACTGGAAAATGGATAGCTAAATGGAAGGGCCTGTTCTCTCATGAGTGTGTGTGTGTGTGTGTGTGTAGGGCCGTCTTACCCATAGATGCTAGTGGTGTGGGGCGCCGGGGCACCAAGTTCTGGAGGGCACCAGGCTAGAGTTCAGGGAAAACCGAACAAGCGCACTGAGTGAGTGAGGGTTCGTGCGCCACTCCCGCCAAGCATCAGCTTGGTTTTTTCCCTTTTAGCCTGCAGGCACTGAATTCTGCAGGATGCCAGAAGGCTAAAAGCTTGGTGGGAGTGGCGCACGAACCCTCACTCACTCAGCGCGCTTGTTCGGTTTTCCATGGCGAGAGTTGCACACATGCCCTCGCTCACTCGGCACAGGCCTGCTTGCTCGGTGTGCTCGCTCGCCCAACGGGTTGAGGCGCAGGCGTACGCAGCACTCCTCCTGCCAGCCATTTTTGTCTTCGAACCCGGCACCAGGAGCTGTGGATCTCCATGGGGCCGGCTCCCCCGGCCCACTTGCTGCCCTCGCCCACCTCCGCCATGCCACACCGAAGCAGCGTCGTGCCCGGAGCCTCTGCCTGCCGTGGCCACCGTGGTACGAAGCGGCCAGCTGAGCCGGGAGTCGCCGCATCCAGCCTCCACCTCTTTCCCACCAGAGGAGCTGCCCTCCAGCCGATGCCCACCTCCTCCAACCCCGCAAAGGTGGGTGCGTCACTGGCAGCACCGTCTCATCCCAAGAGGCTTCCTCCACCTCTGCTGGTGTTCCCTCCTTTTAAAAAGGTGGACAACTCTGGGAAACAGGCGGGGGGCACTGAAGGGATCTTTGCACCATGGCGCCAGATATGCTTAAGACGGCCCTGTGTGTGTGTGTGTGTGTGTGTGTGTGTGTGTTTATGCATATGTGTGTGAGAGAGGGGGGTGAAAGAGATGGTGTTACTTCTATTGCTACTTAGTAGATTTACAGTGAATGTATGATTCAAGAAAGAATGGGTGGGTAGGAATAGATCCAAGAGGTGGCACTAGTTTGCCTACCAGCAACTCAGTGATTATATCAAGTGGTGATTTTTAAGATGCAAAATGTATGAAACACTGGGCCCAAACCAGACTAATTCCAAGATATCTGATTAGTTTTCTAGAACTTGTAAGACTGAATTGTTAAATGATCTGTGCAATTAGTATATATACAAATCAAGTAATTCGTATTTACCTTTGTATCCAGAAACAAGGTGAAATTCTTCTATTAAGAACTCACTACGAAGAGCCTGCTGGATCAGGCCAATAACCTATCCCGTCCAACTTCCCATTCTCACAGTGGCTAAACAGATGCATGGGAGGAACTCCCATGCAGGACCAGAGCACAAGAGCACTCTCCCCTCCTGTGGCCTCCAGCAACTGGCGTTCAGAAGAATTGCTGCCTCCAAGCATAACTGAAACAAACAGATTTCTCAAGTTGGTTCGAAGAGTAACATAACATCAACTGCATACATAGAAATATTTACTTGGCTGTCTCCTGTCTCAACACCCTTAATTTGAGAAGTAGATCCGAATGCAGTACTATGGCTGAAGAAAAAAAGAAAGCAATTAGAGACCAAACTAGCCTTCTGCCAGGAATTAGCACCAAAGGATCCATTCATTTTGAACTGGCAAGTGTTTGTGTGTGTGTGTGTGTGTGTGTGTGTGTGTGTGTGTATGTATCATCTGTCTGTCTATCCACCCATCAACACTATCTATCTATCTATCTATCTATCTATCTATCTATCTATCTATCTATCATCTATCTATCTATCATCTATCTATCTATCATCTATTTATCTATCTATCTATCTATCTATCTATCTATCTATCTATCTATCTATCTATCTATCTATCTATCTGTCTAGTGTATAAAACTGTGGTGCAAATGAAGTACCTCTATAGTTTTAAACTGAGGGTGAGGAACCTGTTTCTTCAGATGTTCTTTGGCTCTAATTTCCATCAGCCTTAGCCACTATGGCCAATGAACATGGATTATGAGTTTTTTCATTTAACAGCATCTGAAAGGCCACAGGTTTCCTCACCACTACTGTACTTTAAAAAGAAAAATTCTTTCAAAGATCCGCATGGAGGGTTTAGGAACTTCAAACACAATTATGTTGTGGACGAAGATTTATGATTTGATTACCAAATTCATGGAATGCTTGACCTTAAGGTGCCCTTCAGATATTTTAGACAGCAGCTCACATCAGCCTCAGCCACTACACTGTGGAAGACCCCTCAATGAACAGTAATTGCACATCCTGGATTTTCTAGCGTGTGATTGAATCACACCCAAAAAGAGTGGCAGTCTGGAAGCTCCTTGAGATACTACACTACACCATCACCATGCAAATGGGATGTCCTTTGTTAACCAGGACTTCCAGGCTTGGAAGAAAAGCATCACGGCTGCCTGGATACAGCAGGTTAGGAAGGGCTGGTAGAACGTAAAGCTGCATTAGTTTAAAGCCTACATTGGAAATGTGTTCCCAAACTTAATTTGCAAATCAGCCAGATGGCAATTACTGTGGAGGTGTACTCTGCACAGCTTTCCTTAGAGGCAGGTTGCATTTTACCAAAGGAGATTGTTGCCAGTTAGGAAAGGGTAAATGAGATTTGGGTTTGGGTTGTTGTTGTTTTTTAGTCAGACCCCTCCTTTGTAACAATCATGAAAACTGTGATCTACTCTCGTGAGACCAGTAAACTGGAATGGAAGCAGGGTGTGGGGGTGGAAGGGAGTCAGACAGATAAAGGGTCAAAATGCTGTTGAAGTACATAATGCAAGCAAATCCGCTTGAGGTTTGCTGTAACACATCCAATAATGAGCCTCCCATATTTAGACACATTGGACGGCAAATTCAAACCCCTTGGAAAGAATGTGATAGAGCTGCAGAACATCACACATGACGCTGCCTGCCGCTTTGTTGGTACCTAGAAGTCCCCCTTGGTGTCCATCGGAAACTTGATATGATCATCTCTGAACCATGATACACAGAAATGCTCTAAGACAGGCAAACTAACTGAATGGTTAGAATACTTGCAACACCACAGAAAATCCATCCATTTTGAATGAGGCTTAACCACACACTAAAAAAACAACAACAGATAAATTAATCTTTCCATATCAGTCTTCCCTGCACACCTCCATCTCCTACTGAGTTCATGTTTCTAGATAGATATTTTTTCCCCTTATGTATAACCCCCCTAAAAAAAAATAATCTACCAGTCGATACATAAGATAGGATACATATTGTCGAGGAGAAGTTGTTAAAGTGAATTTGAAATGTGCTTCCCAAAATATCATTTACACATTTACCAGATGGTAAAATAAACATGTAAATTGTTATCAAGTATACACCAACTTTATCCTGCAATTTTTAGGCACTAGAGGGATGGTGCAAAAATTGTTGCATATTGTGTTACTTGTTCATTTAATAGTTTATTAGCATTTTAAAGTAAATATGAAGAATTATTTCCTTAATTTAAAAAAGGGGGGGAGTTGAGGCTTTAAAAATAATTCTTAGCAACTTAACACTTTTCTGCTTATATTGCAGTTCCAAGCCTCACCATGTAAAAATTAAGGGACGCAACTAGATTTGTGGATTGGATCGATATTATCGGGGCTGTTGGGTTATGAAAGAAGGAGCTTCCATTATGTTCAGCAAGGAATCCGTTTTGTGGAATAAGGACCACACGTTCAGAATGTGATAATGCACATTTTGTAACATCAGAGGAAGGTAAAAAATGTGAGATGGCTTGTGTATCATTTGCTAGTTCAGAAGGGTAGATGGACAATATCAGCCCAAAATACTTTAGTACCTACCTGAGAATGAGAAATTCAGATGCAGTTGTATTTACAGTATGTTTATGTTTTTAAATGTAAGTCACTTAGAGAGCCTGGTAACAAATAACTAATAAATTTAATCAGTAGTAATAATAGCTCTCTGTTCATTCAGCAAATCAAAACCTTCGCTCTTCAACCCTTACAGTCTTACTTTATGTGTTTATTACACTTATTTATATCTCACCTTTCAAGATAGAAATATTTCCAAGGTAACTGAGAAGAAGCAATAAACTGACTTCAAACAAACAAATAAACACTACAATATATAATATAAAAATATAAAAAGTCGCAAGCTTCCTTCCCACAATCCCCGGAGCGGGGAAGTTGGGTGGTTAGTCCATCTGGAGCAGACCCTGAGGTAGTTTTTGCTTGCCCTTCCCTCCATATGGGGAAAAACAAGATCATGTCTCATTTGATTGTAACAAAGCTGCCCTGTCCCCTTCCTTAACTGTGTAATGTAACATCAGGACCACAACAGTCATCCCTCACCGGTGCAGCCATGATGATAGGGATGTTCACACATTATGTTCGGGATATAAATGATTGTTGTTGTTGTTGTTCCGAAGAGTGTACAGTCTATGGATCTGTGTACACAAACCACTGGGATGCACCTTCATACTATTACTCACATGTAAGATGCAAAGAGTGTACAGCCTGAAAATTCTGACACATGTAGACTCTTCCATGCAGACACTTGTACCTGTGCAGAGACAGCTCATTCTGTGTAAACAAGTCTAATGTGTAAACAAGGTAAACAAGCTTAATGACTGTCGTGGACTGGAGTTGAGTTGCAGCATAAATGCCAATTATATTTGTACTTGAGCCTTGGGAAGATGCAGCTGTTATGGCAGCAGAAGGCTTCCTAAGACTGTGCTAGATGAGGCATGGGATATATCATCAAAATCAGAGCAGAGACAAACCAAGAAGCATCCAGGTACGGCAAACCAAGGATGGAGAATCTTGACCCTGCCGGTGTTACTGGACAACAACTCCTATCATCCTTGACTGGCTGGGTCTGATGGAAGCTGGAGTCCTCTCCAGAGCCTTGGGTTCTGCAGGCCTGAGAGAGACAGCTGTGGGAAGTAGGCTTTCTCAGGAGACCTTCCCAAGCATGTGGTGCCCTTAGCCTTTTGGCACAAAGACTCCCACCACTGATGCTGAGCTGTCTTAGGCAGCTTCCTCCTGCACACTGAGTCACTGGATTTGAGGCTCTGAAACGTTCTATTAAAATTACCCGGGCATATGTGTAGCCATCCACACCACTATTCTGGTCACTGTGCTCATAGAAATCACTGAATTCTAAGCAACAGGACTGTCTGCTTGCTTCATAGAGAGTTAGGGTGGTCACTCATCACAACTTCGCCCAACCTCTTGTAGTCATGATGGCAAAGGTACAGCAAACTGATGATAATGATGCCAGGTGAAGTCCTTCCCACTTCAGACCTTGGTGGACCAGGGCACTTTTAAATGGCATGTGTATCACAAGGGGACCCTCAGCTGTGTTCTCACTTTTTCACAAGGTGCCTCCTTGTCTAGAGCCCCAGACAGATTTCCACACTTCTGGGTCAGGCTGTGTGCCCCGCTGGAAGGAAAAGCCTAACCAAGTTTCAAGGGGCTGTCAGGAATACAGATTCATCCTCAGGTCAGTAAGAGGACTCGAGACATGAAGTACAATCAGCTTTATTCACAATAGGAAATAAAACACAACAGAGTTCATCTAGGCTAATCTGCCCTAGTTGAAGATGTTGCTGGGACTGATGTCTGCCCCCTCCTTCCCTCTCTGGCCCTCTCTCTCTGCACTCCTCCCAAGAAGCCGCGAATTCTGACGTGCAAGGCTCTTCGTGATCTGGGTGTTAGTGGAGGAGGAGAGCTAGCTGAAGAGAGGCTGTCCTGCTGCTGGGCAAATGAAGTAACACCTGTGGGATTGCAGTCAAATACAACATTCCTACAATGCACATGCTGGGGAATGCTTTGTATCACTCAGGAGAAAACTTGCTAGTTCCTCCTGAGCAGGTACAAACTTCCTTTGCATGTGACTTAATGTGGGTGTGGCCTGTTCTTGGACAGAGGAGCACGTGGCCTCCATGTTCTGCTCTTCTTGTTCTCCATTTTGCGTTCCTGTGTGTTAGGAGATGTGACTGCTCAGTCGCAGTCACTTGGGACTAATTCCCTTATGGGACAGTTCATGTAGATATATAGTTATGTAACCTAAGCCTGCCTTCAGGGATCTTATTGTGAACTGGATGATTGTAAGTAAACTAGTTTTATGTTAACTTTAATCAAATAGTCGTGTCTATTCTTTTAGGAGGGATAGAAAAGGGATCTTGCCAGGAATCTTAAGTAGTGAGACTCAAACGAGCCAGCAACAAGCTAACCACTGTGTAATTTAAAAGGGGGGATATGGAACTTGCTAGCGCAAGTTAGGAAGGATATCATTAAATAATATATCCTCTCCTGACTCCCTAATCATCCCGACAACACCTCTGTCAGAGTCTGCACTCACAATGTGACCCTTGGCATACAGTCCTGTCCTGGAATAGCTTTCTACTTCAGACTCCCAGTGTCCACTCAAACCTCCTGCTTCTATCACCTCCTAGCTTGTCCCTTCCACAGACTATTCCTCAGTGTCCCACCACCACTGTCCTGGGTCTAAGTCTCCTTCCTCTGTATCATCCCTAGGGGATTCTTGGGCAGGCTTCTCCCACCACTCTTCAACATCAATTCCCACCCCTGACATCAAGGCTCCTCTGTTGGTGTCCTACGAACATAAGAAATGCCCAGCTGGATCGGACCAAAGGCCCGTCTAGTCCAGCATCCTGTTCTAACCAGATACCTATGGGAAGCGCCCAAGCAGCACCCAAACACAAGGGCATTCTTGACACCTGTAGCTCCCAGCAACTGGTGTTCAGAAGCAGACTGCATCCCAAGGTGGAGGTGGAGCTTAGCCCCTGTGGCTATTAACCATCAATAGCCTTATTCTCCATAGCAGCGCTGGCTGGTGCCCATTGTGACTGGTGAAAGGCAGAGCCAATGCCAAAGACAGGCATAGCCAGATAATTCTAGTTTTGTCCCCATCTCCCTTCTCCCTGCTTAGTTCCACAAGGGCATCTTTGAGACTTGAAGAGGAGGAAGGAGACAGCCAGTGTCCCCCTTCTGGACTGGTTGTATGAAGGCAGACAGGTAGGACTGGCAGAGGGCAGTCCTAATGGACCGCCCTCCACTTCTCCATAGGCTATATAACAATGATTTGGAAGCGACTTGAGTCATGTGCTGCTGCCGCCACCTTTCTCCTACTGGCTACAAGTCTCTGGGCCCATTACAGAGGACTAGTTGTACGGATCAGGAGTGAGGGCAAGATAAGGGTGTTGGGAATTCCATTCCTCCCATGCTGCAGACAGATGTGTGGGATTGTTACATGTCACATGTCTGTTTACATTCCAGCACTGATTGCTGGAGTCTTGTGAGAGGAAATTGAGATACGCTGTTTCCGTTCTGTATAGCTTTTGCTTTTGCAGCCTCTCTCTGAGGAAGAAAGACAGAGAGAGGAACCATGTTTTCTTTGTTCTGTTACGTTTGATTTCATTTGCAATAAATTAGGCTTAGATGTTACTCCTCAAGGCTGAGCTTCTGCTTTGAACTCTGCCTGTCGTGTGTTCATGTTCCTGGATGATGATGATGATGATGATAATAATAATAATAATAATAATAATAATAATAATAATAAATTTTATTTATACCCCACCCTCCCCAGCCAAGGCCGGGCTCAGGGCGGCTACCAACCAATAATAAAAATGAGTTGAATGAATACAACTTAAAAACAAGATTAAAATACAACATTAAAACATTAAAACAATTAAAATGCAGCCTTATCACAGGAGGAGAAAGGAAAAAGAAAGGGGGGGGATCAAATTGACTCCAAGCCAAAGGCCAGGCAGAACAACTCTGTCTTACAGGCCCTGCAGAAAGAAATCAGAACCTGCAGGGCCCTGGTCTCATGAGACAGAGTGTTCCACCAGGCCGGAGCCAGTGTTGAAAAAGCCCTGGCTCTGGTTGAGCCTAATCTAACTTCCTTAGGGCCTGGGACCTCTAGAGTGTTGCTATTTATGAACCTTAAGGTCCTCCATGGGGCATACCAGGAGAGGCAGTCCCATAGGTACGAGGGTCCTAGGCAGTGAAGGGCTTTAAAGGTCAAAACCAGCACCTTAAATCTGACCCTGTACTCCACCGGGAGCCAGTGCAGCTGGAAAAGCACAGGGTGAATATGCTCCCATGGCAGAGACCCCGTGAGGAGCCTCACTGCAGCATTCTGCACCCGCTGGAGTTTCTGGGACAGCTTCAAGGGCAGCCCAGCATAGAGCAAATTACAGTAGTCAAGCCTGGAGGTGATATGGGATATGGGCTGCATCAGCGTGACGGGAGACCGGAGTGATGAATCCTGGGGGACGCTGCGTTGGGGGGAGGCACCAGGCCTAGGTGTTATATCACCCAACAAAGGGGTGGTCCTGGGGAACAACTGTCTTGCACTGAAGCAAATAGAGTGTGTGCAGCAATGTGCATACATTATCTAAGTCATTCTTATGGAAACTCAGTACTGTCATCCCCACATTGTAGAAGCAGGGGGCCAAATATAAGGTTTGTCTAAGGACACCCACACAAATTTTAAAGCACTGCAGTCCCACCCAATCTGAATGAGCAGTACTGTATTAAACTGAGAGCTACCATTTGCCATTACATTCTGAGCTCCTGTCTCTATATCTCTGTGGCTGAAAGTCCTATATGCCTTGCATGTGTTATTAGAGTAGCAAATAGTTCGATTTCATAGGATTTCAAGCAAATACCAGAAGTGCCAGTAAGGGTTGTATTGGGACTGTACCTGCTTGAGGTCTCTTAGCCCTAGTGAGGTCTCGGTTGAAGAATCTATGGCGGAATTCAGGGACTTCCTGCCCCATAGCTCACACTGCTGATCACAGACCTTAAAGATGTGTGACTTACTTTAATGTCTGTTCCACCTTATTCTTCAGATGCAGAGTACCATAAGACACGGGACAGAGGAAGACCTGACAAAACAGCTATTTGTCTTTATTAATGAGCTTTTTAAAAAGAAAAAAGAAAAATGCATTGAAATCTCATGTGATTAACATGAAAAAGGATAGCTAAGATCTGCTTTAATTGTTACCATACAGCCTCCTTATCATCACTGCATCGAAAGTACTGTAAATGGCAAGAACCATTTAAGGCTGAAATGCAGATTGCAGTTACTCATGCATAAATCCAAGTGAATTCAATGTTACTTACACACATGTAATTAATAGCAAATTGCTCCCAAGAAATTAAATTAAAACATTAACATTAAGAACACAGCACCTTCCGCCATGAGTGTTAATGAGAAGAGAAAACTGAAGCCCAAAGTTGGTGAAGTGTATTTGTTAATATAAGCTATGAGATGGAATATAACAGTTCAAATCTCACCTCAGCCATGAATTCATTAGATGGCCTTAGGCAAGCCCAAATTCTCTTGGGCTCAGCCTACCCATCTGCAAAATGGGTATAATAACAATATAGGTCCAGATTACATAACCACTGGATAATATGTCTGCAATGTATTGGACATTGTGTGTGTGTGTGTGTGTGGTGTAATTAAAAGGTAAAGGTACCCCTGCCCGTACGGGCCAGTCTTGGCAGACTCTAGGGCTGTGTGCTCATCTCACTCTAGAGGCCGGGAGCCAGCGCTGTCCACAGACACTTCCGGATCACGTGGCCAGCGTGACAAGCTGCATCTGGCGAGCCAGCACAGCACACAGAAACGCCGTTTACCTTCCCGCTGGTAAGCGGTCCCTATTTATCTACTTGCACCCGGGGGTGCTTTCGAACTGCTAGGTGGGCAGGCGCTGGGACCGAACAATGGGAGTGCACCCCGCCACGGGGATTCGAACCGCTGACCATGCGATCGGCAAGTCCTAGGCACTGAGGTTTTTACTTGGATGCAAAACAATGTAAATTCAGCACACCCATACAGTATTTTCCACAGGGCTGGGATCCACCTGACTTTGATAGAAAGCACTCCTCCTGTCAGTTTTCTCAAAGATTTCTGGAAATGTATCACACACACTAAAATAGGCCTGTCTCCCACATCCTGTGTGTTTTGCTAATATGGGGGTTGCCTTCATCTAGAGTACAGTGGTACCTCGGGTTAAGTACTTAATTCGTTCCGGAGGTCCGTACTTAACCTGAAACTGTTCTTAACCTGAAGCACCACTTTAGCTAATAGGGCCTCCTGCTGCTGCCACGCCGCCGGAGCCTGATTTCTGTTCTTATCCCGAAGCAAAGTTCTTAACCTGAAGCACTATTTCTAGGTTAGCGGAGTGTGTAACCTGAAGCGTATGTAACCTGAAGCATATGTAACCCGAGATATCACTGTATCTGAAATTAACCTTTTGACTATGCTGGATATTCAGCAAAGTTTGAACCCTGTTTCTCACCCCAAATACATACATTTCGCTTTAGCCCCCAGGGGTACAAACTTGAATAAAATATTGGGGGGAGCAAGTAAGCCCTGCCCCACATAATCAATCACAAAATGTGGCACGCACACACACCATTTGAATGACAATGCCTGTCAACTGGGGGGGGCTCAAATATTTTATGGGGGGTGCAAAGGGACATCAGCTCCTAAGAGTTGTCTCCTATATTAGCTCGTATCCTGTAACCTAGAGGTGAAGAACTACACCTGGGAGCCTCTCTACTTAGTGATCTCTATCTGGCCCTTGGGATTCTCCCCAGACCACACTGCTCACTGGTTCTGTTTTACACCAGAAATGCTTTTGCCTGGCTGGAATGTGTCCTTGAAGTCTGATTATGCCTCTTGCTTGACTGATGCGAGGATAGAGAGTGTGTGAGTCTGTGTAGAAACTAGCCTACTGAACAAAGGCAAAATTCTACCTTTATTGCTCCACCCATTTTTGCCTCTGGGACCGCCCACCACTGACAGGTGGCCCCCAGAAGGGAATGTGGGCCTCTAGTTGGAAGAGCTTCTCCTCCCCTTCTGTAATGGTATCTCTTTCTTTCTCCTTATCAAACAGTGAGGGGCCCCACAGCCAAGTTGACTTGGTCATTGCAGAATCTGAAGTATATTTCTTCATGGCAGCCTGTGGAGTGATGGTCAGAGCCATTTCTGTCCCTGCCACATTTGTAGGTCAACAAACAAAAGGAGGCAGTCATCAGTTGAGTGCTACCGAACCAATCTTCTGGGCTGGCTTGGGCTCCCAGGAGATGGAGTTCAAGTTAGTCTCTAATATCTTTGTTATTCATATTTTAAACTTTCCTGGTTAAGAGATTGAAAAACATACACTAAGAATATATATATTTTTAACCACTTCCTATAACTGAAGTAGCGTGTATATGGGTCACTGGAGACTGGGGTCTGTGGCTGCAATACTGTACTCGTTTACCTGGGAGTAAAGGCCCTAGAACTCAGTGGACTTGCTTCTGAGTAAGTACGTATATAATTGCATTTTATAGCATGCTAATTATTAGAACCAGGCTATTCAGCACTTGATCGGTGGACAGCGGAATTGAGACCTGCCTTTACTAGGATTGTGTTAGGAGTGAGGAAATAAAAAAATTGAATTTGCAGCAGTTTAATCAGTGATGGCGCTTTCACACGTGCAAGTCGTAATTTGATGCTCCCGTCTCGGAGCGACGCACGTGCGAACCTGCTCTTAGACTCCTCCAGGCATTGAAGAGTTTTGCTGCTCCGAGAAATGCTCGTTCTGCGATCAGCCTAAAATTTTGCACAGCGTGAAACGACGAAGCGTGGCGTATGCTTTCAGAAATGCCAATCAGCGACTCGCGGGACAGACTCGCCAGACAGACAAGCCTAACATTTCGTCCAGCGCGCTGATTATGCGGAAGGGGCGACTGGCAGAAGTCCTGTCCCTTTGCTCAACGATTCCTACCGCGTACTTTACGTTCTTCTTTAATCCAGGTCATGTGCTGCTGTAGCTGTGGCCAGCTCCTGAGCCTATTTACGGAGTCCCCCCCCCCCCTAAGTTTAATGGGACTTATTCCTAAGCATAGCATTGCCCCACTAGCCCTATTTTGAGGGTGCGAATTATTCCGTGACAATTTTACCCTGAGAGGTGGGAATATCCCGGTGAATATCCCGGTGATCCCACAATGTGCTCCTCTAACTCCCCTTTTCCTGGAAATTAAGGCTGCAAGCATAGCCGCAATCACTTGCGGGTAGGCCCTACGAAATGCAACTGGCCTTTCTTTCGAGGAAACCTACCTCGGCTCGAGCTATAAATCTCCTTCATGTCAGTAATCCTGCACCAGGAGTTGAGTGGAGATGTGATAAGGAGGACCCTGAAAAAGGGTGGATAGGGGTGTTCAAAGGCCTTACACCGCGGGGCCTACTCCCGAGCAAATGTCCATAGGACTGGGGTGCAGGTAATTGTTAATTAATTATTATTAATTAATTAATAGAAATGAGAATTATTAGGAACGAGAGAAGACCTATTTCCGACGCCAGGCTAGAAAAGCATCTATTCAACTTCCTCCAGAGCTAAGACTCTCCTAATTTCAGAGAGCTGGAGGTGTCATGATAATATCTGAATTTCTTCTAACTTAACTGAGGCTTGAGCTTTCTTGCCTCCTCCTCCTCTCTCCCGAACCTTTTTCCTTCTGTGTTATGTTGCTTTAGATTGTGGGCCTTAAGGTCTGTAAATCTCTGCGAGCCTTCTTGGGTAAGGGCTGGGAAGCAAATTCTTTAAGTAAGTGTATAAGCAAACATACTAGGCATCGTTGCCTGTGTCCCGGACCCTGCTCGCTGCAGCTCAGGCTGTGTCATTTGAGTAGCCCAGTGGACCACAAGCCAATAGAGTAATGCCAAACGGTATACCTTCAACCTTCTCTTCCTTCCTTCCTTCCTTCCTTCTTTCTCTCTCTTAACTACATCACTCTCCCCCACACACCCCCAAAAAATACGGCCAATGTCTTTTGTCTATATGCTTTGCTGTTAAAGGCGCAGGAAATGAGCCTCTCGGGGCTCCCATTTTAAATGCAAAGAAAGAGGCCCGTATCGATAACAGGAGCACGACTCAAAGGTCACCCTCGTTCTTCTTCCCTAGATAACTTCGCATCTGATTTACAGATTCTGTGAGGAATCGCATCAGAAGGATCGAGAGAACAGGGCTGGGTAGGAAGCGCATAATCCGTGGCAAGGCTGACGGAAGGGGCGGCGGGGGCAGGGGACAAAAAGGGCTGCTTTAAACAGTGCCAAATATATCTTTCTCTCCCCCACACCAGGCTCCTTGCTACCAGCAGTCACCGCCCCTTCACCGGTAGATGTCAATGGTCTGTCAAACGTAGCCTCCTGCCCCTCCTCTCCAACCCAAGACGCCGACATTCAAGAGCATCACTTCGCCTCTTTCATCGGTGATTCAAAAAGCCTTCCAAAAATATGCGGGTTCTTCTCCAAGACGCACAAAGGCCGGTGTGTGTGTGTGAGCCTTAGACTTGTAAGAGCATTATTCACGTGAAATGAGATCTCCAGGCAGCCCGTCACTACTTGCAGCTGTTTGTTTTGCGAGGGGGCCTTGTCAGTTTCAGGCGGTGTCTCTGCTTTAGTTTATTTTAGTCCTGTTAGGGGGGGTTGAACATCACCCCACCCACGCACCCCCTACCCCGGAACAGTTGGACAATAAATCAAACTGAGCCCGGATTGAGTTCTGTTCAGGCAGTTTTAGGCAAAATCCAAGGGATCTGTTTCTTGCCTCGGAAATCCCGGACACATCTCCGGCTTTGCATTCACCAAGCAGGCATAGCCACGTCTATATATTTTAATACTCATTGGGGCTGGGCATTCGGGATATGAATGGACTAAGTGCAGGAATAAGTAAATTTGAAAACTGCTCATACTCGAGTTGCAAGCCCCTGCACATTTACTAGGGAGGAAGTGCCATTAAAATCTATTTGGGGGGTGGAGGCTTTCAGGTTAATGTGCATAGGATCGCCGCCCTGCACTACAATCCTCTAAGCCACTACCGAGAAATAAGTCCGACTGAGTTCATTTGGACTCATTCCGAGGTGTGTATAGGATTGCAGCCACAGTTGTTATCAGGAAATAACGGATGTGCATAAAAAGCAGTGGAAAATAAAAATAATCCAAGCACTTGACAATTACCAGTGTACAGTTTTGTACACCTGTACAATTAAGGTCACACACAAATCGACAATCTAAACAGAAGTCTATAAACTCTCCTAGCCCAGCTGCTGCTGCCAACTCATTAGGCGTAATTTACTTAACCAGCAATTCTTTCTAGTATGCTGGTGTCTCTTTCAGCCATTCCCCATAAACAGTCTTGCTCTTTTGCTGAAAGCGGAAACGCTGCTTGAACTCGGGGTGAGTTTTTGTTTTCAAAAGGCAGAACCCCCGATTTAGGTTCTGTTTAACAAGAGATTGGATATGAGAGGGCTATACGCCAGTGGACTGATTACATACTCAAAATAATTCTTTTCTGACATAGGGATATTCCACAGATTTACAAAGCTTATTATTGTAACCACTGGATTTTTTTATATACTGTATAAAAAAGTTGGTAGGACCTTTATTGCTGGGAAGATCGCCACCCCCCTGCGTTTATGTTGTTTAATTCTTGCCCATGCCAGTTCCACCTACCTACAGTATCTCCAACCTTCAAGCGCATATGGGAGCTTTACATTGTCCTAGGGCGGAAAAGAGGGAAAGTAAGAAAACCTACAAAGTTGAGGACCGCATCAGGGCAAGGTAAGCTCGCCCATGCAGTGGGCCCTGGGGTTATTATACTGACCAAGTGCCCAGTGAGGCCCTGGATATCCCGTGACCCAACACTTCAGCCCTTTCTATCCGCCTAGTAACAAACCAGAAAGTTAAGAATCGTCCCTTCCCAGATAGAAATTGTCGTGAAGCCTCTAGGATCTGCGGGAACTTGGCAGGATACTTCTCTGGCTTCGAAACGAAAAGGAAGGGGTGGAATTGCTTCTAAAACACAGTGAAACGGGTTACTGGTCTAAAGAGACTGGCGGAGCGGTGCACTAATTTCGCCTAGCTGTTTTAACACCCATTGCGTCTGGCACTGCGCTGTACCGGGTCCTGAAATTCTTCTTAAGGCAAAGAATAGACCCTTTCTGGGCTGTGCAAAGTCGGCAATGCACAAGGGCACAAATTCTGTCCTTGAGAGAGCAGCTGGTTGTCTAAGGTTAATATGTTTGACGCAATGCTTACTCGAAATGCTGGTCTGCGGATCAGTAGTTTGACGCAATGCTTACTCGAAATGCGGATCAGTAGTTTGACGCAATGCTTACTCGAAATGCGGATCAGTAGTTTGACGCAATGCTTACTCGAAATGCTGGTCTGCGGATCAGTACCGGTTTATGAACTTTCCCCCGCTGTCCTTGGCGATTCCACCACAGCTCGGGTTGGCTGGGACGCTCCAGGGACCAAATACAGTAGCGACCCAGGAACACTGGGGTGTGGGAAATTGCCACCACGTCAGATATTTGGAGAAGCACTGGTTTAACCGATGTTAGGTGTATAGGGCATCTCGGGTACCTTCTAATTCAAAGATTCCTGTGATATATACAACCCAACTGAGCAACAACAACAACAACAAAAATCCAACTACCTCCAGCTGAATTGGGGTGAGGAAAGGACACTTGCCCGGGGAAAAGGACAAGCCAGGTGGATCAGCACAACACCCTCTAGGCCTGTGTGTAGCAGGAGGCCAGGGACCCTTTCCAATTGTTGCCCTACAGCTTGCACTGTGATGCATATTTCGCAAGACAGCTGCCATCCTCCCCCGGAAGTTTAGGAGAGCAACATTTCAAGACGAGGGAAATATCAGGTCTGCGTCTCTTTATCTTGCCGCAGCGAAAAGACATCTCCCTCAACCCCATATTATTTGCCTTGGGAAGATTCCGCCTAGCCAGACATTTTGGAGCACTCGCAAAAAGCGGGCAACTCTCTTTCTTTGCCCTCCTCTCCCTGTTCTTATTTGCTGGTCCTTCCTGATCTGAATCCGCCCAACTCCTTGAAATAAACGGCCGCCACCGCCCCCCGTTTATTTATTTTTAAGCACTCTTCTCTGCCCAGAGCACAGAGCTCTTATTCGGAGAAAAGCCAGTTAAGGGCAATTTGCTTTGGATTCAGGTCTATAGCTAAGAAAAAGGAGGAGCAGGAGAACTGATTGCGCCCGCCTTCGAAGCCGCACTCCTTTCATTTTAAAAACAGTAACAAGAAAACAACGAAAAACACCAAGTCTCAGACAAAAATGGATTTCAAGATGCTGTGCAACCATACATTGCAGCAGTTATTTTACTCATTAACAAAGATAAACATTTGTTATATAACAATCATGTACTCATTCTTAAAGGTAAACCTATTCTCTCTTGAAACAAAATAAAAAATAAAAAATTTCCTTCCAGTAGCACCTTAGGAGACCAACTAAGTTTGTTATTAGTATGAGCTTTCGTGTGCATGCACACTTCTTCATATACATGTACACAAAAGCTCATACCAATAACAAACTTAGTTGGTCTCTAAGGTGCTACTGGAAGGAATTTTTTTATTTTGTTTCGATTACGGCAGACCAACACAGCTACCTACCTGTAACTAGAACTATTCTCTCTTGTGTGCCTCCCTCAAGGTATGAATTTCATTTGGGTATTACTCTCCAAACAGCAATTGGCAACACGTTAGGCACATTTGCTGCAACAGGCTACCATATACTACCACAAACACGTCTGATTTGAATCAGAACATCTGTTGCACTAAATAAGTGCATCTTGTTAGTTTGGATTTTTGTTAACAACAACAAATCAGAACCCCAAAGGGTCCTGCTTTTCCTCCTTAAGGCTGCCCGCAATGCCAGCGTCACTAACAAAGGAGGCAGCCACCTCACCACCACTGCCACCTCTTCCAGCGTGTGGCCTGCAATTTGGAGAGCCGGAGTGTTTGAACAAGAGTGAGCCTGGATTCCGACAAGCGCTTCAGACCTGGAAGAACGAGGCGCATTTTATAAAAGCCACTTCCTCTGTGCTTATTGACAAAGTGGAACAAAGGTCACTTACTTCATCGTAAGGGAATACAAGTTAAAGCCTCGTAGTGCTTTTGCGCACCATGAGTCACCTGCTGCAATAGGATTTATTAAGTTCAAGCGATGTGCAATTTAAGAATGCGGTGTGAGAGAGATCCTATCACAAATTGTGCTTAGCCCTTGAGAGATGGCTAGACGACCACAGAATATGTATCAACAATAGCATTTAAGCGAATTGCTGAATATAATTATTGTTAATAATGTAACAACTGCAACGGTATAATTCTAAACAGCTGTGGCGCTCCCTGTTTTCTGTCGCTTCTGGACTGCAGAAAATACTTTCCTGAAATATCTGTGGCGGTTTAGAATACCTGGCCTCTGGTAAATAATACAACACATTTTTAAGCAGGGTGTGGGGAGAGTGTTCCACTGTTCCTCTATTTAAATATGGCCTTTCATTAACAGTAATAACATCCTGCGCTTCGTGACCAACTAGCTATATTAACCATGCAGAGCCGCCTAGTGGCCAGTCGTAGCATCGCTGGAAACTTCCCAGCAGCCGGAGTCTGACTCGCTCGAGGTTCTGTTTACATCTTTGATTATATATATTTCCACAAATGTTAGAGTTTTCTGGTTTATATAAGACGAATAGTTCCTGGGAGTATTCAGGTGGCCTGAAATCTAGGAAACCAGGTAGGTTTGCTAATCGGTGAAGCAGCATGATAGCCTCAAGTTGTTGAGGATATTTATAACTCTCGGAAGGGGATGCGCAATGGAAGGAAGGAGACGGATCCGGGCCTTTTCAGATGCTTTCCGAGTGTGGTTCAAAAATCTGCATAGAAATAAATAGACACACCTTTTGCCTTCTTAGCGCCTTGGGCGGAGAGACTTTTGAGCCAGAGGAGTCGGCCGTGTCTCTAGCATAAGAAAAGGGTGGAAGAAGTCTAAAAGAACGAAACTGCTTCCAACCAGTGGGATATAGAAGGAAAAACCGAGACAGATTGCTCACTAACAACCTTTCCACCACGCTCTCTTATCCAAGCAGCTTTACCCCACCAACAAAAACTGCATCCTGCTGGATGGAGCCAATGGCAACTGAGTTCAATGGCTCCTGGCATTCTATTTAAAGACAAGAAAACAAAACATCCGGCAGCAACATCGGAATCATACTTTCCCCTGATTCATATCAAACCCCACCACTCTTTTCCTAACTGCAGGAAAAAGTACTTGCGCGGCGGGGCAGGAAACCAAGCTATTTGCCCAAGAAGCAGCACGTAAAACTGAGACTGTAGAAGTGAGAAGGACAAAAACAAGTTAATTTTCGATGTCGAAAAAGAGGCCGGAGGTGGAATAGGAAACAACTTGAGGGGAGCAGAGATCGGACGCCTTTACTACACCTTTCCTTGCTCGACTTGCCAAAATTTCCTAAAAGGGCAGCGTGTTGTGTTCAAAGACCGTCTTAACGTTTTGCCAGGTTTTATTATGCTTGTTGTATACACAGACAATACAAACGGGCGAAAAACCAAAACATTTTTTTTCCAGTGGAGTTCGCAACTTGTAGAAATAAGTATTCAAGTGCACAGACATAACAGGAACAAATATTGTTTTTGTTTTCTTTCCTTTTTTGTTTGCTTGTTTTTTTTAAAAAAAATCACAACAATCATTTACAGAAGAGCAAAAAAATATACACACGGTTAAAACCCTGAATTTCTATTTGGGAACTTTTCCCGCCCCTCTGTCGATTGAAATCTAAAGTACATAATTTTGCCTGATGCATATTTCAAGGTTCTTTCCCTTCCCACCCCCATATTTTAAAAAAAGGTATAGATTTCCTACACAAAAATTCGAAGACTGGCTACTCTACATCAACAAGGGTCTTAGGTGGGTGGGTGGGACTCGGTCAGGTATTAAATGCTCGAATTAACAGGATTTTTTCTTTTAAAATAAAAGAAAACCACTCTTAACTGGCACCACCTAGTCTATTATTCCCCAGGAAGGCTGTTTTCAGGTACTTACTTTTCCATTAAAAATATAAATTAAATTAAAATTTTAAAAAAATCCAAACTAAATGCAATTTTAAAATGTACAGCTCACGAAGTCATCTTCACTGGACTACACTATGGGTACCAACAAGTCAGTCGTCTATTATCGGTTGTAGCTTGTTCATTACAAAGATTTACAGCAATAGAAATCAACTGGAGCGGGTTGAGGGGACGACGAGAATGGAGAGAGAGAGGAAGGGAAATTGAATGGCCTCTCTAGGCGAACCAGCAATGGACTCGGGAGGAAGAGCAGGCAGAGGAGGCAGACGGAGAAAAGAATAGTGGTGCATGTAAATATGGATTAAAATCAAGAGGATCAGTGGGATAAGTTTGCAACGAATCCCCCCATTCATTCACTGATCGTCTGCTTGAAAAGTGGGCATTTAGATCGGTCTTAATCTGAGCTAACTTTTCTTGAAGGAGTGCTCACACTTATAAAGCGCTGCCTAAACAAACTAAAATCTTAATAGGGTTTATGTCCAGGCGTTGGATTACGCCGTAGATCCCAAAGATTTCACTGACAGAGTTAAGCACATTCTTAGCCAGTAATCACATGCTTAACTCGCCCCTCCCCGCGCATTAGAATCAACTGGATGTTAAACAGTTGATTTAATTTACAGCACACTCATATCCATCGCTACAAGACAGAAATCCCACCGATTTCAAATAAACATTTGCTCCCGTGTAAGGGTGTGCAAAACAATAGCCTTGAGCTGAATCGTGTTCTTAATCTTTATTTCCAGTACCGTAGTCCTAAACATGCCCAGCAAAAGAAATTCGGGGAGAAGCGCGCTCAAGATTGAAATCCGGAGCTGTTTATAAATGCTGCAATCCTAAACATGCTTATTACGGAGTTAGAATGCTTTGCACTGAAGAGGAATTTGCCGGCTATAATCCTATACATACACACTTGCCCGAAAGTAGGTTTCATTGACCTCCTTGGGACTTATTTCTGGATAGGCACCGTATAAGACTGCACTGCTGCTTTCTAAGGAATAGAGTATAGGCTCTGGCTGCTGTTAGACCCATTGATTTATTAAACGAGGCTTGAAAGCACCTAACAATTGTTTCGAGACTGCACTCACTATGTGAAAGGAAGCCCCATTGATACTTTTGATAATTAGTATTATACATTTGGTGGTGGTTGGCATTGTTGTGATTTGGCCACCTGTGCACATAACGCTTTGCAAACTGCGATCCTAGTGATACAGAATCGGAGAAAACTCTGGAAATCGGTGGGATTTACTAGTCAACCCGTTCATGATCCGAGTGCAACTTCTGCAACAGAGAATAGATGGGTTGTAGGCACACTTTAGATCCATCCATCCACATCCTATGCGTAGTTACACGAAAGGAAATATCGCTAAATTCAATGGGTCTTACTTCCAAGTAAGTGCACATAGGATCGTGAACTAAAGAGCCCCATTGATTTCAATTAGAGGGATTTAAGCGAATTATTCTTTGCAGCCTATGCACCTCCATAAAGGGGGGGGGAGTGAAATTTACACCCGAGTAAGTATAACTAGGATTGCGCTGTAAACGTGACTAGATCGCTCCCAAAGAAGTTATTATGCATCTCCCACCAATATTGCAGTCCTATAAATTCGATAGGGCTCCACTGCAAATTCACAGTAGGCTCTGCTTCTAAATAAGCATACGGTCGATCGTCACATAACTTCTCAGCTGCGAAATTGTAGCAATTAGCCACGTATACTTGAATTCAAATTCCCCTAAAATGGTAGTGCATGCAAAATTACACACTACACTCCCCCCTTCATCTCCCTGAGAATGTGCGAAATATTCGCTTAACGATCTCATACGGGGCGTTAAAAGTGTTTAAGTTTAGTATGGATCATGCGCAAAGGACTCAATTTCTTAACCCCTTTGAGACTAAGGTGCCAATTAAACCACCAATCCACAATCCAGAAAGACGGAGGTAAGTGGAATTCACACACCATTCTTATGCAAGTGTAATAGGCGCCGAGTCCTTTCCTTTTCTGCGAAACTTACTTCCACAGAAGTGTTATCTGAATTTCTGGATCCATTCATATTAACTTTAATTACTGCCTAGTTGTGTTCATTTCATTGTTGTAGTTTAATTCCCTTAACACTGTTTTGGGAATCCGCTTCCAGCTCACATTAGAAAAGAGGAAGATGCCTTTTTAATATTTAAAAATCAATTTGTCAGGATATTAAATACAGGCAAGTATGCGCATATTTATGTCTCAACTAAGGACAAGAAGTTTCCCACTAAATCCACTAACATCCTTCTAGAAAGTTTTGAGTCCCTTTTCTTTTTCTTTCACAGTGAGAGAGCGCGAAATAACGTTACGAAATAGGCTAAACTGGTGGGCTTAGTCTGCAGACTCAAAACCATCGGCAAGTCTGTGTTTTCAGCCGCGTTTGCCGAGTAAAGTACCAGGACCCTTAGTAAGGACGCTTAGGATTGCAGCCTTAAAAGCATTAAATTTGGATAAGCAACTGGAGGGCGCTGTGCGAACCCTAACAGAAATTAGCTTTCATGGCGCTGAAAAGGTCCCATTGTGCTCCGCAGAATAACTGTTACCTGGGCGGGTTGGTATCCAAACCACTGCCAGGGCGATCCTAACTCAGGATGCAGACCAGTTCGCAGTCACTTGGGAGTAAGCCAAATGAGAACAGTGTACTGACTTCCGAACAAAATAGTCCTAGGCTTGAGCGGCGAGGAAGGCGTTTCCTCCCAAACAAAGCTGTATGCCTAGGACTGCAGTTTTAGGATGAAGGTTAGGATCCGCACTCTCAGCCTTTAACCATCTTAACCAACTGCAAGGACCAGTTGAGATGGCTAAACGGGGTCACGATTCTCGTTGCCTTGATCCGAATGAGTTACCCCTTAAGTGGAGTGACTTAATACGGGTCAAGGAAACGTCTGACTTCTCCCTGCAGGAGTTTGGGGACCTGGGTACAAACAACATGGGGGGGAGGAGATGGGGAGCGTTCCCTATGTTCCCTTTGCTTTTTCCAGGGGCGAAGCGATTAAAAACACCACTTCAGATGGGAAAGAGAGATGGAGAGAGAGAAACAACGATTTCTCGTCGCGGGTGCCGATCCACCCCCCCAATGCGAAGCTAAAGTGGGTTCCGTGCGCCGACATGCCGCTCGCGCCCTAACGCGCGTGCGTGAGTGAGAAAAAGCGGAAGGGGAGCGAAAGAGAGGGTGCTTTGACTGCGCGTGCGCAGGTTCCCGGAGAAAGAGAGGCGCTCGAGTGACGCGCCTAACTAAGCGCCCAGCCTCTCGCGCAAGCGCCGAAGCTTGGCGGGAAGGAATTGGCGGGAAGGGAGAACCGTTGAGGGGAGGGGGAGGGGTATGTATGTGTGGTGAGGGGTGGGGGGGGGTAAAGGGCCGCCTCTCTAGCTGTGCGAGTAGAAGCCGTAGTAGCCGATGTCCTTGGCGCAGGTCTTGTCGCAGTCCCTGGGCGCCAGGGCGGGCTCGCTCTTGAGCGGCGAGGAGCTCTCGGAGGCCGGCGTGCCCGCCGGGGAGAGCCGCCGGCGTTTGGCCTGCTCGTAAATCCCAGAGTCGGTCGAGTCGATGGACTTGATGGACGACGGCGTCTCGATCCAGCTCGAGTCGGACAAGTCCTTCGGGGGCTTCGAGTCCTCGGGGGGCTGCCCGGCCGAGGGGGGAGGCGGCGGAGGCGCCACCAAGGGGGAGCGCTCGGGGGGAGCCAGGCTGTCAGGCTCCTCGCCGCCGCCGCCGCCGGCCCCTGTGGGCAAATAGGGGTTGCCCCCCGCGCGGGAGCTGCTCCCTCCGCCTCCGCCGCCGTTGGGCCAGCACGACAAGGCCTTGGCGCAATACTGAGGCGGGCTGCGCGCTCCCCAGCCCGACGGGTCCGGGTAGTAGCTGAGGGGCCGCGCGGTGCAGCCGGCGGCCTGCAGCGGGAGCGCCTTGACTCCGGCCGCCGCGTAGGACAACAGGGTGGCGGCGTTTCCCGCCAAATCGCCCGCCGGGTCGTAGGCCGAGGCTGCCGCTGCGGCGGCGAAGTCCAGCCTGTTGTTGGCGGGCGTGACGAACCAACGCTGAGGGGAGGGAGCGCCGGGCTCCTCGGCTTGCTGAGGGGACAGCAGCCCGTTGGGGTGAGGCACCCCCCGCTCCGGAACCGGCCCTCCGGGGCCCACGCCGGCTCCCGCGCCGGCCCCCGGGTGGTGGTGGTGGTGGTGGTGGAAGCCGCGGGACTTGGCGTAGTTGCTGACGAACTGGTCCTGCAGGAAAGAGCCGGCCGCCGCGGCCGCCATGGCGTAGCGGGCGCCCGGCACGATCTGCGAGCGAGGGGAGTCGTTGGGCGACGGGGTCAGGCGGTCCATGTCGCAGCCCGTGTAGATCCTGAGGGGAAGGGGAGAGCGGGAAGGAGGAAGGGCGACATGTGGGTGACTGGTCAGTCGGCGGGAGAGAGGACGCAGAGCAACGTGGCCGCCCTTTAACCGCCGCCCTCCCCCCAAAAACAACGTCAATAGAGCCGCTTCGGGGCTCAAATCCTTGCTCAATTCACTGGGCGTCACTGTCGTCAGGGGTATCAACTTGAATAAAATATTGAGGACCCTGCATAATCCATCATGGGAACATGGTGCATGCACAGCATTTGAATGGCAAAGCTCATCAACTTTGGGGAAGTGGCCCCCTCAAATATTTTTTTTGGGGGGGTGAAGACCCCTCAGCTCCTAGGAGTTGGCTCCTATGCCTGTCGTGGCACCTCTGGCCTACCTCACGGGGTTGTGGTGGTTAAAGGGGGGGGGGCATTTGCAGGCCTCTCTGAAGTCTTAATGATCAGCATTGTATGCATGACTAGTGTTCAACCTATGGGATTCTAGTGTCCCTCCTGTAGTTAGGGAGGTAGCAGCCCTTCAGGTGCTCCAAGACTCCCAATTCCTATCAGACCCAGCCAGCATGGCCATTGGTCAGCACTGATGAAAATTGGGGGGGGGGGGTTCACAGGTTTCTAATCCCTGGATTAAGTTAATCTCGTAAATCAAGTCGTCAAGGCATCTGAGCATGCGTCAAGTTTCTCTGCAGCCGCACCCCCACCACGCACATAAAGGAGAAGAGCAGCAAGGTGACAACCTGACTTCCCAGGCGGGCTTTGTGCTAGGGTTGCCACTCTCCTCCCTTTTAACAAGGGGAGGACAATCAACCTCTGTCCCACAGCAGTAAATGGAGGGGGGTAACGCTCATTTCTCCTCATCTGGCTTAAAAAGAAAAAATATATATGTGGGACTGCAGCTCAGGAGCTTTCTTAAGTTATAAAAAGTCAAACACCAGACTCTGCTCTAAAATGAAGAATTCGGGCCAGTTAAGAACCGTTGGGTTCCAAAAACGGTTGGGTTCCAATGGACAGATCTTGGAATGATTGGGTCCCCACTCCCCAAATTTCCTGTAAATGATTGTTGGGCTGGAGATAATAGGAGGGTCTTGGGAAGGATGGGGGAGTTCACCGCTATAATTCCTAGGGCAGCCTTCCTCAGCCTAGGGCTGATGAGAGTTGTAGTCCAAAGCATCTGGAAGTGGCTGTCCTACGCAGATAAGGACCACAAATAAGGGAGAATAAGACTGCAATATCTTCAGGACCTTGGATAAGGGCCTCTCTAGAGACTCTTGTCTCTAGACTCTTGACAAGTCTAAGGCTCTGAGCGAGGTATCGGCAGAACAAAATATGTGTCCTTGGGAATCAAGGAGACCAGAGATTAAATCTCAGGAGATATCCAGGGGCAGTAGTTCTATAACCATTGGCTTGGGGTAGAGGTAGATTCTTGGGAGGTCCAGGAGATTATAGTAAGGAGGCATCGACTACACGAACTCTAAGAAAGCACCTGGTTTTCTATTCTATTATAGTCATAATACAGAGGATCCATGAAATGAACAATCCAAAAACCTTTGATTCGAGAACCTGAAGCTGCAATCCTAAACATGGGTAGTGGAGAAACAAGTCCCCATTGAGATTTAGTTCTGAGGATTGCAGTAAGCAACAGCTGGACAGAGGAGCCCAGGAAGAGTCAGTGCTGAAAACTGCAGGGTCAGAAGGGACTAGATAAATGACGTGACCAGATTACTCTTAAGGGGGGGTGGGCTGCTTACTCCAGATAATCACAATTCTCATTCGAAAGAGCTACGAGCTTCAAATCACGATGGGAATTTTTTTTTAACTGCAAAACACAATTTTATACAGTGCAAGGAATCTCCCTTTCCAGAAAACGGTATTTCAGGACGTCCCTGCAACTTCACTGGATCCAGCAACTTCACTGGACAGTCAAATGTATGGGAGAGGGGATCCAGTGGGGTTATTTAGCGGAGAGAAACTAGCACAAGGGAAGTCTACATTTCTGCCCCTTGGATCCAAGAAACTAAACAAAACCCAAGGGGCCCAGAACCCTTAAAATAACCTGGAACCACCCCACGAAAAGGCAGCATTCCTAACCCCTTAAATCAACGGAGCCCCGTGGATAAGGAGAAGCCTAGAGCTTCAGACAAGGCAGCGCACCTGGAGATCCAGAGAGGAAGAGGATCGCTGCCTGGCTTGGAGCCCAGAATCCAATCAACTGAGTCCTCGTCTGCTTGATAACTAACCCAGACAAGGAAACATTGGATTACGTCAGATTCACTAAAGTACACGTACGACTTTTGTTTTAAAAGGCGTCCTTTTTAAAAGAGGGCGGGTGGGGTGGGGAGAACTAGACTGGGCTTTTTTTTTTCCCTGGCCAGATTTATTTATTACCATAAAAAGGAAGCCAACAGCGTGCAAAAGGTTAAGACTGGTTTTTCATTTTATTTTAAACAAGGCACCCCACCCGTCCTGCAAGAATAAGCCTGCCAGTGGGGTAAATCGACGCAGGCCCAAATACACGCAACAGGTACTCCGGGGCCATTTGTAGCAAACAGCAGGCGAGGCAGCCTCTGAGCGGTTCCCTGAATAGGCTGCTTAACGAGCTAAGCGCCAGCGGCTGTGCGAGCAGAGACCAGCCAGGCGGCGTTCAATTGCAACCGCTCCGATCATCTGAGGGGGCAGGCACACGATCACACCCTTTTATTCTCTTCCCGAGGTTGCTAATAAGAAACGGTGGATCGCCGCGCAACGGAAAACTAGGAGATCTATAGCGCGGGAAGCCAGCAAGAACCGAGTTCCGCGCGCTGCTGTAGCGCCTGTATGATGGCTTTGTGCACGACTCTGTCGCCGTAATTGAGGGAAGGGCCCGCACTGATTAACTCTTGCTAACTTGCCACCTGTTTCTTTGGATGACCTTGCGGTCGAGGCTGTTTACATTACGCATAGATTTAAATCTCTAGGAACTTTCGAAATAAATCCTGCATTGTAAGCTGGAGGAGAGGAGAGAGCGGGGTGGTTGGAGCGTGTTAAGGAATAGTTGTCCTCTGCCGCTGCGGGAAATTGCTATTGCGCGCCTGGAGAAAGGGGAAATAAAGCCTTTAGTGGCAAATACTCTTCACCATATGTAGGGAACTGTTTGTACATTCTAGGTCAGATTTGGGCTTTAGGGAACTTCCTGTTCCGCCCAGAAAGGAGCGGTGCCGCATCTGTTTTCAACAAATTTCAGTACCTTGGAGAGTGACTTCAGTGTTGCTTGCCCTGTGCTAGCTCCCCCATTGACTTGACCCATCCGGATTTGCACTCCCTCTTGGAAGCTGTTTGTGGATTGCGAGCTAAAAAGGTTGCTTCTAAATCGCCACTGAAGCAGGACGAAGAAGCCGAGGAAAGGGTCCCTTCAGGCCCCAGGCAAGGCACATTTCTGCAGCACATGTCTGGAAGGCTAGGTAAACCTTTCCAAAATCCAGGCCCAAGGAACACAGGCAGGGTCAGCATACTTTTTTCCTCTACAGCCCTGAGGACCTCGGGGCCACCTGGTGACTAGCCTCCATCAGCCTGCCATCCTCTGCACGTTTACCTGGGAGAAACCCCACTGCGCACAGCGGGAATTACTCCCGAGTAACACGCACGCGCGCACACATGGGGCTGCACTGCTGGTCTTATGGGGTCCTCTTGGGTCTCCAGCATCAGCCCCAGACGGCCTTCTCCCAGCACAGATGGTGCTTTTCCTTTCCCAAAGGTCTAATGGCAATGGCAGCCCCTCTCGCAACATTGCCCCCTTTACCAACACCAGTCCACAGATCTGCGTGTGGTTGGTGTCTTCCCGACAGAGGAGGAAGGTCGAGGATGAGTCAGGATCTTGAGGAAGGGGGGTGCTGTTTTTGGAGAGGGGGGGAGGGGGTCACAGGAGGCAGCAAAGAGTCAGGTTGTTTCTAAAATCGATTTCGCTGATGCGAAGCCTAGAGGTGAAATCAGGGCGCCTGGGAAATCACCGACAGCTTTACGAAAAGTCTAAAAAAGCACATCTCACAATTTGAGGCAAAACTGGGGATAATTGGTGGCTCTAGGAAGAGACACAAGCAAACATCAGCCGAAGGTCTTCTCCCGGGGGCAGCCTTTGTCCCTATGGGAACAAGCGAACTCTAAAGCTATTCTTCAGGGCCGCCAGCTGAGAAATTCTGGATAACTCGAAAACCTGGCTAAGCGCATCACCTATTTTGTAGCCATTTCTTCTATCGCTTTTGTTACCACTCCTTTTCTTTTGACTTGTAGTTAGGTGGGGGTGGGGGGAGTAGGGACCGTCTTGCTTGGCAAACTTCTGATTCGATAAAATTCTAGTACTGGGTCTGCCGAACTTTCCTTATCCTCTCCTTTTGTTTGGAAATGAATACGTCGCACACCTGATCAATTTGTCTGTACAAGGGGCACTCCGCTATCAGCCAAATCTCAAAGCAATGACTACAGTCAGCTGTTTTAGACAGCAAAATCCAAGGAGTGTCAGAGGATGGGGGTGTTGTTTTAAAGACAGGTGATAACTTTTCGGGTTTTAAAAGCGCGCCTGCAAGCGCGTTTACTTCGATTCTAAGTAAGTCCCATTTGATTGACTTATTCTCTAGAAAGGAAGCTTGCGATCACTGCATTTGGCTGAAGTCAGACTTTAGGATCACGCAGAGCCGGTGAATTCCCTAAGATCTCCGGGCCCCCTCTCGTGATCTCCTTTGCCTAACCTGCTTCACAAGGTTGTTGTGCGACTGGAGGAAGAGCGGGATACGAAGGTAGTTAGGTCAATATTTATTTCTAACACAAAGCACTCGGGGTCGTTTAAAGGGCCATTTCTTCGCACAAGTAACCTGTCCCTTCTTTCACAAGTCTTGTGTCAATAGGCACAGCGCACCCTCCTGCGAGTAAACCCACAGAACTGAAGTCACGCCTCCCAAAGTGCAACTGTTACAATTGGGAATCGGGTAAGCAAAGGAGATGAGCCTGCACTCCCTACTCCTCTCCTCCCCCCCCCCCGCTTCGTCATGCACCAAAATATGAGCTGGACGACCAAACTGCGTGTGCCCACCTGCGCGCACTTCTGGGAGCATCATTCGCACGACCTACTCTGCCAGCGCCTGCTAGGGGTGCGGAAGACTCCCAAAGTCCTAGTTATGCAGCAGCCTCGCCAAAGGGGGGTGGGGAGAGAAACAGAGTGGATTCCAGGAGCCCAGGGTTAGTTCCTCTTTGGGGAAGCCGGAAAAAGGCAACGAACATTTAACGGAGCCGTTCTTTTCAAGGGAGGTGAAGAAGGCTACCCCGATCTAAACATTTTCCTACTACTAGCCAGCAGAGAATAAAAAGACTCAAGTCCACAGTTGACTTACGTGTCATAGTTATCTCGGAAGCCTTTTGCAAAAGGGTTGTGATCTATTTTCAGCTGTGTGATCTGTGGAGGGGAGGGAAAGCAAGAGTCAGAGGTGCTTTCTTGGATAGTTAAACTAAAACCCACCCAACATCACCATAAAATAAATACCCACCCAACATCACCATAAAATAAATACCCACCCAACATCACCATCCAATAAAATAAAACCCACCCAACATCACCATCATTTAAAGCGGGGATTCTGTTGTTTCATTTTGGGATTGCCACCCTAACAGGAACGGGAATAATAGTCATAGCAATAATATAGTATCAGCAGCACTAAAGAACACGCCAACCCGCGTACATATCCTCCCACCGATGATTTCATTACCCTGAGGGGCTAAAATGTTCTAAATCAACTTTCAAATGCAGTTATTTTTGCAACTCAGTCTAGAAACGCTACACTTCCCTTTTTTTTTCAACCGGTGTGATCCAGCAGTTCAAATGACTTATCTTCGCGCGCGGATTGGGGCTCCCTCACTTCAGCAAGTGCCCCGCTGAACTCAGGGGGACCGACTTCCCAGTAAACTCGGCTCAGGATCGGGCTGCAAAGGCAGCTCACTTCGAGCCACGTGCTTTATTTACAGCGCCAGGACCCAACAGACTGGCACGAGATGTAGATGAAAACAAAAACCCGAGCCATTCAAGCAGAGCCGGTGGACGCGCGAACAGCGGCCTCCTAGCCGCGTCTACTCAGAAGCAAGTTCCATTGAGTACAATGGGGCTTCATCCCAAGGAAGTGGGGGTTGGACTGCAGCCTAATGAAAGCTGTTTACTAAAGCGCCCCAGCAACACGACACCTACCGCTTTCTCTTACGCATACAGACACGGGCAAAGCCAGTTCAAATGTGTGTTTGTGTCTTAAAACTGTACATACAAGAATTGTCATAATACTTATCAAGTGGCCAATGCAGGGAGACAAACGCTGAAAGCTGTTTTTAGTCTCTTAAAGCTGATATTTCCAGTTACAGATAGGTAGCCGTGTTGGTCTGCCATAGTCAAAACAAAACAAATTCCTTCCAGTAGCACCTTAAAGACCAACTAAGTCAGTTCTTGGTATGAGCTTTCGTGTATCTGAAGAAGTGTGCATGCACACGAAAGCTCATACCAAGAACTGACTTAGTTGGTCTTTAAGGTGCTACTGGAAGGAATTTGTTTTGTTAAAGCTGATATTTGTTTGTTTGTTTGTTTGTTTGTTTGTTTGTTTTACTTCCTTGGAACATCTAATTATTCTCCCTACTTTGGGACGAGGGAAGATTTTTAGCGTTTCAAAATAATATATATATTTGAAAATCGCGGAACTGGCTGCCCTGCGAACCTCCGAGTTCCCTGTTTTCCTGCCAACCCCTCCCCGCCGCGGGCCTCTGTCCCGAATTCAGAGCGGGATTCGGAGCGAACAGACAAAAAGCTCTTTACATCGGTGTTCTGGTAGGCGGTGACAGCGATAAACTGTGTCTCCGGAAAGGTGAAGGTTTGCACCCTGCCGGGCTGGCTGGTGTCCTCCGTGCCGTCCTCGTTCACCTCCACCACGTGCAAGCGGGGCTGGTACTTGTGGAGGGATTGCAAGACCACCATCTGCGGGCAGAGAGAAAGGGTGGGTTGGAGCGGGTGGGTGCGGGAGACAAGAGCCCAGGCTTGACCGCGGTTGTTTTTAAGGGAAATAAGAGGAACAAGAAAAGGGAAGCAAGATCCACCGGGGATCGATAGCCTTCTTGCAGCGTCTGGGACCCAGCAGTGTAGGAGCAAGCTTTGATCCGAAATCTTTCTTTCCCGCTCACCCCCCCCCCCTCAATCGCACTAGTAATTTCGCGCACCTACCCAGCTAACCTTCGGAGATCCACCGCGGATTCCTTCGCTTTTCCCAATACCCCTCTTTGTTCTCCCTGATCCCGCCTATTTGCCTTTTCCTTTCCCTCGCGGTGGCTCGGTGGATCCGCTCAGTTCTTTTGAAACTGAAACCAGATCAGCTTACTCGGCTTCTGTTACAAAAGCGGGGAAATTGGGCGAAGGTACGGGGTTGCTATGATCTGCCGCCCTTAGGGTGTGGGTGAGGTGGCTCAACTGGAAAGCGAATGAAGGTGGTGGCGGAGATCCCTTAGGATCCACAAGCGAGAAGTCGATCGGGTTCTAATGCAGTCCCAAGTCAGAGCTGCAGATCGGCATGGGGCGAGGTTGCAAAGGGATAAAAGAAATCAAAGTCCCTCTTTCCTCCTCCTCCTCCTCCTTTTCTCTGGCTCTCAGGCGCAACAACTGACCTGCCCGTTGTTGTTCGAGGCGCCTTTATTGTTAGTCAATTTCAGCTTCCCGAAGGAGATTTCCTGGCGCATCCAGTGGGCTCCTGTGTTGGGGGAGTCTGGGTGCATATAAACTCGATTTCCTGAAGGCAGGCAGAAGGGACACGTTTGAAAACAAAACAACAAGAGAGAGAGACCACTTTGGAAAGCAAGACACGAGGTGCGCCTCTTTCCTGCGCCCCCTCCCCAAGCCCTTCACAGATGGCTCCATTCAATTCCCCAGTGGAAATTGACAGCGCTCAGGAGCCGCGGCGACTTCCCTTCGCTTCATCTTTATTTGATTTTAAAAATCTCAACGCGGGGAAGGATTAAAATAGCCATTCTACACACACACACACACACACACACACACACACACACACGCACGAGAGAATAAATCCACTCTGTCTTTCCTCACCAGGCTTTCCAGATCCCCCACCCCACCCGCCCTCCTTGGCGTCGCTTCCTCGGTCTAAGGCAGTCCAGCCAGGCTCCAATTAAGCCTTCTCACCTAAGCGACGTGCGCGCGTGTGGATGCGGAGAGGGAGAAGAGAGAGACGGGGGGAGCGAACGTGTTAATTGGGGAAGGACTCGCCTTGTACATTGGTGTCCGCTTTGCCGCAAGGCACCCATTTGCCGCCTTGAAATCTCCAGTGGTTTGGATCGGCCAGGATGACATCCACAAAAATATTGTAGTGAGCCGTGGGATCCAGACCAGATATGTTAAAACTTAAGAAAGGGAACATTCGCCTGTTTGGAAGAGGGGGAGGAAAGAGATTTCACATGGAGGAAAAATAATCACAATAACAATATTTTTAAAATACATTTGGATGCCCTAGCACGCACACCTCTCACTAGATTTCTTCCAAGCCAGCGTCGATCTTGCTCTCCGCTTTAGGGAGTTGCAGACTGTAGTTTCCTTATAGTAGCTAAACGGACCTCATCGGACCGGGACGGAACCTCAGTTTTGAATGAGCACATTTGCCATCTTTTCTCTCTCCCTCTCGGATCCTGCGCCCAAGGCAATAACAGCTTTCTGCGTATTTCTCCTTAAGCCACAAGGCTAAAGCGCACGCTTCCAAGTAAAGCCGGCTGAAATGGACGAGACCTCCTTCCGAGGAAACAGGGTTGCCACCAGGCAGTCAGACTCTGGTCCGAACCGCGATGGCTTGAATAAATAGTCGCTACCCTTGTTTCGAAATAGATTTGCTCGGAAACAAATCCCGGTGATTTCAGTGGAGCTTACTTTCAGGCCGTGCTGTTTCTGATCCGGACGGAGCGCGGGGAAAATATGCAACCGGTCGAGCGCGTTCCCGGTTGCAAAATGTCCTGCTCCTGTCCTAAACTGCTGGCCACCGGGCTCCCGGGCTCCCTAAGGCAGAAGCCGCTCTTTGGCACAAGCCGCTTCTCAGGTCGCCAGAGGAAAGCGAGGAAACGAGCGGCAGCGGAGCGCAGCGCCCGCTAAAAAATGAAGTAGAATGAAGACTCACATAATAATGATGATGATGATAATAATAGAAGATTTTTGTAGCGAGGGAGAAAACAATTGAGGTCTGCACGATAAAAGGTGCGCACTAAAATAAGAAGCGCCCCGAAGGTAAAAAAAAAAAAAAAGAAAGAAAGAAAGAAGGAGGTCACTTCTTTTTTGTTTTTTTGTTTTCGGCCTTAAAAAGATAAAAAGAAAAAGCTGCCGGTGTGAACTCCTCGACGAATTCCTGGTATTCGGTGCGTCGTCCAAAAGGAAAGAAAAACGGAGAAGGCGTGTGCGTAAAGAAGAACAAGAAAAGTTTTGAGCAAACCTCAAAGAAGGAAGGAAAGTCGGTTGGAGCTAAGGAAGCTCTTCCAGCGGAAAGGTTCTTGGAGTTCGAAGGGGTTGTTTTGGTTTTTGCCTTTGCGTCTTTTATTCCACCTTCCACCCTCCCCGCCGCCTTTGCCTTGCGCCTCGCTGGTATTTCTTTCCCACCCTCGCCACCCCATCCCGCCGCTCCCGCTCTCCTCCGGGCGCCGCCGCTTACCTGCCTTGCTTGGTTATGATCATCTCGGTCTGGTGCCGGTGGAACTTCAGCCAGAGCGGCCTGTTGCATAGGTAGACCTGCGCCTTTCCCGGGACAAGCCCGGCTTGCGCCGAGGGGAACTGATAGAAGGGAGAGCCCTGGTACGAGGGGCCGTACTGCTGAGGGTAAGGGTAGCCGGCGGCCGGGTAGCCCTGCGGGGCCGAGTTGGACAGCAGGCTGTTGTAGGCTCCGTTGGCGATGACCGGGTGGTGCGCCATGTATCGGCTGGGGCTGGCGATGGAGAAGGCGGCCGCGTGCGGGTTGTGCTGGCCCGGGTAGGGGAACATGCTGGCGGCCGTCGGGGGAGCCGACGCGGCGGCCGGAGGCGCGCTGGACGCGGCTGCGGCCGCGGGCGACGAGAGCAGGTAGCGATCGGCCGCGGCCGCCGCTGCCGCCGCTGCTGCTGCTGCTGCCGCTGCCGCAGCCGCGGCCGCTCCATCGAAGGAGGGGCGCAACTGCTCCGCGGCGCCGCCGCCGTCCAAGACGACGGGCGAGAGTTTGGCGCGCTGCTGCTGCTGCTGCGGAGGCTGAGGCTGCTGTGGCGGTGGCTGCTGTTGCGCGTCCCCTGGCGGGTCTTTGGAGTCAGAGAAATTGTCTGCCTCGGCCTGATTCGTCATCCCCCCCCTGGCGAGTTTTTTCAGAGGTGAACTCCTCTCCAGGTTGTCAGCGCTCGACGACAGGATGGCGGCGGCGGCGGCGGGATGGTGGTGGTGCGGATGGTGATGGTGCGGATGCTCGTGCAAGGCAAGCTCGGATCCGCCCGACGCGTAAGCGCCGCCGCCGCCGCTCACATGGAGAAATTTCTTGGAGAGCATCATCGACGGAGGCGACAGACAATGCTCCAGCTGCATCGCTCCAGACCCAGCCCGCGCTCTCGATTTGCCTGCCCGCCTCCCCCCCCCCAAAAAAAAGCAAGCCCTGGCGGTGGTGCTTGGGTTTTTTCTTTGCTTTCTTAAGGCCACCACCGCCGGGCCCTCATCCTGGGGTCCCTCCTCGGCGAGGTATCCAGAGACGCTTCTCCCACCACCCAAGGCTGGTCCCAAACTGAAGCCACGATT